>NW_027507903.1:301708340-301975840 GCF_037356315.1 Lithobates pipiens
TATTTTTTGGGCAGTTACAGCAACCATTTCCCATTGAGTCTTGTAAAAATTAACAAAAACAGTCCATTGTAAGCACCCCTCTCAATATTAAATGGTTTGTCTCAACCATCCAACTGCCATTTTTGCTGGACAGCTTGTTCTGGTAAACAGAGTTGGAAAATAACAGACCTAGTACTAGAATTACCAGGTGAAAATAAAAAAAAGTCTTTTAAAAAGAAACTGAATACAAGCCACCATATTTAAGGATTGGTAAGATAAGTATATTACAGTTTTGTTTTGGGGGTTAATACAGCTTTAAGAGATTGCACATAGTAAATTTGTAAATACAAAGCTAACAGGACCTGGTACTTGCATTTTTTGTGTTATGCCGGTCAACAATAAAGAATTTGCTAGGTTGATGGTGTTTTTTTTTAGGAAAAGTCTTGCCTATTGTGTTCATTACCCACTGAGTGCACTGTTTTGTTATCACCAAGCGTTTGTACCTGGACTTTGTCACAAACAGAAAGCTTTAGTAAAGGTTAACCTAATTCAGTACTATTTCCATGCCTCATATAATTACTATTGCCTTCTTACAATAATAGCAAAAGAACAAAATAGCAAGGTGTGAAAAGTAATTTAAGGAAATACTCATATCCTGTTGGAGGAAGAGGAAAGATTACACTAAGATGTCCATTAAAAATACAACAGTGCTAAAACTATCATCTTGCACAATGTGTTTAATTAAGTAAACAAAGCCATAACAAGATATAGCATGAAAATCACAAAAAAATACTGGGATTATTAGTGATTGCTCATGGGAACAACTGCTACTACTGCTGCTTACAAACATATATTACACTATATCAAATAAACCACCATTCCATATAAAAATATATCATTTTATTTTATAGAATATATATCATTAAGAAAACATTACTAAATTTACTAAAGTAAATTATTAGTGACTTTGTCATTGGAGGTAGGATAATTAAAGTGGTTGTAAACCCACTTTGAAAAAAATAAATAAAAATGAACACTTGCAAGACAAAGGCCTAATGAGCTAGTATGCATTGCATACTAGCTCATTATGTAATACTCACCTGAGATCGAAGTCATCGCTGCTGTGCTCGTACACAGCACTTGCCAGCTACATCACTGGCTTACGGGGGTTACTTCCTGGTATCACGGCTCCGGCGCTGTGATTGGCTGGAGCCACGATAACGTCATTCCTGTGCATGCATGCGGGAGCCCCCGGTAACGGCACACACACTGAAGCAGTGCCGCTGCTTCAGTTTGCTTCATGTCATCGGCACATGCAGGGGACAGGGGATATCTCCTAAACCGTGCTGGTTTTGGAGATATCCTGGGTAGCTACAGGTAAGCTTTATAATAGGCTTACCGGTAGCAAAAAGTGGTCTGTAAGGGATTACAACCACTTTAACCACTTCAGCCCCGGACCATTTTGCTGGTCAAAGACCAGACCACTTTTTGCGATTTGGCACTGCGTCGCTTTAACTGACAATTGCGCGGTCATGTAACGTGGCTCCCAAACAAAATTGGCGTCCTTTTTCTCCCACAAATAGAGCTTTCATTTGGTGGTATTTGATCACCTCTGTGGTTTTTATTTTTTGCGCTATAAACAAAAATAGAGCGACAATTTTGAAAAAAAAACGCATTATTTTTTAATTTTTGTTATAATAAATATCCCCCAAAAATATATAAAAAACATTTTTTTCCCTCAGTTTAGGTCGATACATATTCGTCTACATATTTTTGGTAAATTAAATCGCAATAAGCAATTATTGATTGGTTTGCGCAAACGTTATAGCGTTTACAAAATAGGGGATAGTTGTATGGCATTTTTATTAATAATTTTTTTTTATTAGTAATGGCGGCGATCAGCGAATTTTATTGTGACTGGGACATTATGGCGGACACATCGGACATTTTTGATACATATTTGGGACCATTGTCATTTATACAGCAATCACTGCTATATAAATGCAGTGATTCCTGTGTTAATGACACTGGCAGTGACACTGGCAGTGAAGAGGTTAACCAGTGGGTGGCAGTGTAGGGGTTAAGTGTTACTAACTGTGGGGGGCTGGGCTTTCATTTAGTGAACACTGATCTCTGCTCCAATCACATGGAGCAGAGATCAGCGTCACTAGTTGCTAGGCAGAACAGGGAAATGCTGTTTACAACAGCATTTCTCTTTTCAGCCACCCAGTGAGACGATCGCGGTTATGCCCGCGACGATCGACTCCGCGGGACCCGCGACCGGACTCACGGGGGTCCCGAGCGGCACACGAGTGCGCCGCCGGCGGCGCACTCGCGATGGCAGGGCGGCATTAAAGATTGGACGTACCTGTACGCCAATATGCCTGCCCGTGCCATTCTGCCAACGTACATCGGCATGCGCCGGTCGGGAACCGGTTAATAAATGTTTATCTCATGTCACAATTTCTCCACCATAATACACATGGCAGTTAAGCAAATCTTGAAGAACACACAATTGGATGAAATTAATTCACTAAGAGCCCTTTCACACTGAGCGTCAGCGGTAAAGTGACGCTATTACCCCCCATTAGGGGTTAAATCCGCCAGCAAAACGCCACTACAGTGGCACTTTGCTGGCGGTATCACAGCGCTGCCCCATTGTTTTCAATGGGCAGGAGCGGTGTATTTACTGCTCCTACACCACTGCAAAGAAGCTGCGGGCAGGACTTTTTGTGATGCCCTGCCAGCGCACCACCCCATTGTGAAAGCACTCAGGCTTTCACACTGGGTCTGCAGTTGAGGCTTTTTTCAGGTGCTTTACAGGCACTATTTTTAGCACTGTAGCGCTTGAAAAATGCCTCAGTGTGAAAGGGGTTTTACACTGTTTATGCACTAATGTTTTATTTGTACATGATTGTACTGCATTTGTAATGAATGGCACTTAATTTGATCTCTGCCATTGTGATTAACGTGTTGCATGAGCCATTACCCTTTATATCAGTTTATGATTAAGCCATAAATGCTCCCTGTCCATGCACTTTAAATTGTTTTTCTGGTAAACGCCAGGGAAAAAAGTAAGTCTTCCTGACAGTATCACTCTTAAAAAGTCTAGGATAAACATTGTAATATATACTGGGGTAAATTTACCAAATGCAGACAGTGGGGTTAATTTACTAGAACTGGAGAGTGCAAAATTTGGCGCAGCTGTGCATGGTAGCCAATTAGCTTCTAACGTCAGTTTGTTCAATTAAGCTTTGACAAAAAGAAGGGGCCTCACTCTTTTTTTTCATGAAGTATCCTTCTAAAATACATACCAGACCCGCATTAAGGATAATGCCCCGTACACACGAGAGGACTTATGTCCGACAGACTTCCAAAGGAGTTCCGCCGGAGTTCCGACGGAGTTCTGACAGACTTTTCGGCCGAACGGACTTGGCCACACACGATCACACTAAACTCCGACGGATTCGAACGTGATGACGTACGACCTGACTCGAATAAGGAAGTTCATAGTCAGTAGCCAATAGCTGCCCTAGCGTCGGTTTTAGTCCGTCGGAGTAGCATACACACGAGCGGAGTTTTCGAAGGGGACCGGGTCCGGCGGAGTTCCTTCGGGAAAATTTGAAGCATGCTTCATTTCTAAAGTCCGTCAGACTTTGGCGAATCAAAAGTCCGTTGCAGCCCACACACGATCGGATAGTCTGACGGACTCGGTCCTTCGGACTTTGGATGTTGAAAAGTCCGCTCGTGTGTACGGGGCATAAGAGTGTTACTTGGATTTCCGGTACCCTATATCATTTTTTTGTTAATCAACTGTAGTCCCACTAACTTTAAAGTTTCCTAGAGTTGAGCTTTAAAAAAAACACGCTGATTGACAAACTGGGCAAAGCTGCTATATTATTTATGAGACAGCATCAGACAATGTCTAAAGCTTTTAGAAAAGTAGGACTTCAGGTCACAGATTAGCTGTCCATGAGACTGCAGATAACAGAAGAGCTTCACATATTTGAGCTGTGGGACTAAGGCTAGGTTCACACCATAGCGATGCGGGAACGCCGCAAATCCGCGGCGTTTTCCCGCATCGCATGCCTCCCGCCTGCAGTTCACACTGCCCTATGCAGACTGCTGGGAGTGTCAATGAAATCTTAATGACACCCCCAGACCAGTCCGCATATCGCAGTGCGATCTGCAAACTCGGACAGGAATCGGATCGCATGGTGTGAACACCCATGCGATCCGATTCTGCTGCGGACCAAAAAAAGGGTCCTGTGCGATTTTGTGGCGGGTGCGATGCGAATTCAGCCATACTATCTGTATGGCTGAACTCGCATCGCACAGACAGATCGGATGTGATTTGCACTGCAGTGCGGTGCGAATCACATCCGGATCTCTCACCCGCAGCGGTGTGAACCCAGCCTAAAAGTAACAGCTTCTGTCCTAGCCTGTGTAAATATGGGTGAATGATCAGCAGCAGCTTTGCGGGCATGTGGCTTGGTATGTGGCCTGGCATGCTTGCTGTCCCTCCCTTTCCTGGCCAGTCAGGCTAATTGCTCGGATAAGGGTCTGATATAAGTTTTGCGGGGACCCCACACAATTTTCTTGTGAGGCCCCATTTAAGATCCATACCAGACCTTCATCCTGCATAAGGCTCTGGTATAGATGTCGAGGGGGAATTCTTGGTTTATAAACAGAACAAATGAAATATAATTTTGCAGCAATATTTTTTTTTTAAATGTTAGTAATTAATTGAAGGAATTGTGTATGTTTAATGTTGTCCTTTAAGCCTTTTATAAGGACCCACTCCCTTTTGAAAGGTATTTTTGCAAACTGGCCTTCATAAAGGTCAGAAAGAAAATTATGTGATTTGGTTCCCATAGACTCCAATGTTAAAGAGCTAGATTTGGGGTTTGCTGATTTTTTTTATTTGTTCAGTAAACATCCAGCGAATCAAACTTTGCTTGGGTCACTCATCAGTAGGCTGGTAATATAAATGAATGAATCATAAAATATTAAGTATATAGTTGATAACAGATGTCAATTAAAAAGTGTCATGAACTGGAAATATAATCATGAAATAATAAAGCACTAATAAATTAACAATGCTAGTATATTTCTTCAGAGTCTAATGATGGGTTCAGTTAGAGTAAGCTCATGATCATTTTTATTATGGTGAATAAATAGTGCAGTCAAATTTTGTGATGTAAAAATAACTATTCTACGATATACTGAATTCATATACTGTACACAAAATAGAATCTACCATGTATATTTTTAATTTACTTATTATATAATATGTTTTTGCAACCAGTAGTGGTGTTTTTGATTTCGATTAATACATTTTTGGGAGGTAAATATGGAACTCATTTCTTGCAGCAAGTATACAGTAAATAATAAAGCAATATGTATTTTGTATAAAATAACCTGATATGTTTTTTGAAAACAATGGTAGTTGGCTTAAGTTTGTGTTTTGTGAAACAACACTGGTGACAGTATGTAAAAAAAAAAAAGTGAAGAAACAAAAAAAAATAATCAGATCAGACAGATAAATTAAATTTTAGTTTCAAGCAGTGATCAAGCAGGCGCAGCAGCATGAACCCCCGATGATGTCATTTATGACTAAACGATCATCGGCATAGGTATGTACACATGCTGCTACGCCTGTGCGATCGCTCCCTGAAACTCACAAAGAATTTATCTGTTGATTATGACATGATAATAGCTTGGACTTTTATGTAAGTGTACTGTTTATTAAACCAGATGTTGGCACAGTATCACACTATGTGGACTCCTTTTGTCTCCTAAACATTCTGCTATCGTGCCTTCCTAATACTGCATCCTGTATCCTGAGTTGCTGTGAACCTCCTACTGTATTCCATCCACAGCCATAGGAGAGGAACGTCTGGATTTCTTTCTCGGTGGGTCAGAGATCCAAGCAAGCGCTTTGTGATCTCTCTAAGACCCTGTACACACGGTCGCAGATTTTGACAACCAAATCCGTCGGATTTTGTCTGTCGGATTTTGTCTGTCGGATCTTGTCCGAAACTGTTGCATACACACAGTCGGACTAAGTTGTTGAAAAATCCGATCTTTCAGAACGTGATGACGTAATTTCGTTACGATGGGACTACATTCAGGCTAGTAGCCAATAGCTTTGATGTAGGAATTTGATCTGAGCATGTGTGGCACTTGGTCCGATCAAAATTCGCTACACATGATCGGAGTATGTCTGACCGGTCCAGTTGGTCGGGAAATATTTCCAACATGTTGGAAAATTGGGTCAGACGGATATTCCGACGGAATCAGTCCGATGCATACCACACACAGTCGGATTATCCGACGACACGGTCCGATAGGACACATTCCGACGGATTCTCCGACCGTGTGTACGCGGCATAAGAGAGGTTGCTGGCTTTCCGGTAAGCCTCCATTTTTGATTATGTGGACGGATATCACACCATCAGGTGTATGATCATCATTTCCCAACACTCCTTTCTCCCACTGGACTTTCTTTTGATGGAATCCAACTTTTTTAATAATCTTACACTATTGGGAGAGTTTCCTCTTTTGTGCTCGCTACTTGAATGTACAGTAATTATGGTTTCATCTCATAATGAGAAGGAGTTGTGTGTATTACCAAGTTCTATCTATGTCACTTCTATAAGTATGGAGAGCAGGGTTCTCAAAAGAGCTGCTGGTTCTACTCATCTGAGGTACCTGGAGGTGTTCTGTGCAACTTCTGGAGTATTTGAAACAACAGCAGATATGACCACTCTAGATCGAGGGTCATGATTTTCTGGTGAGCAGCCTTATAATCACAGTGGTGTTGCAAGCAGTTTTTAATCACCTTTCTTTGGATTTGACGCAATTCACAACCAATACAGAGAGGTTTTATGGACTTTATGTGATATTACTAACAAATGTGTTTTATAAAAAAGACTAAGTCGATTTGCTTGTCACTTTTTGTATTTATGTGCACCAATATATATGTAATATTCTTGCATACAGTTTCATGTTTATTGGCAGAGGCATTGGCACTTTCACTTACTATGCACTTACACAGGAGAGTATGTTTGCAGCTTTTTATTTGCACTTGATATTTTGTGCACAATTTCTTGTGAACACAGCAATTCCAGTGATGCCTTTGATAAAATGTGGTCATGTCCATATTTTTCTGGGATGCATGTTTACCCTAGGTACACTTTTATTATGATCTGTAATAAAATGATACTAAAAGGGGCAAACTCCTCTCCTTCATTTTCTTATTTTGTGTTAAAATGCTAGTCCATTGAAGTTCATATTCAGTTTCAGTCTTCATCTCCCTCGCTTTAAAAAAAAAAAATATTGTATCTGATTGTATACTGTTGACCTTTTTGATGATTTTTGTGGGGTTTGTATGTAATTCTTTTCTTTTTCTTGTTACATTCTGTTTTTTTTTTGTTTGTTTTTTTTTTATTATTATTATTATATCTGCAACTTACTGAAACTATTTTAAGGGTTCTTCCACAGTAAAAATGCTAAGAGATTGGATACATTTCAGTAATAGTTGGTTTAGTTTGTTTCAGAAGTGTGCAAAAATATTGTCATAGCTTGAAATTATATATTTTTTCTACCATGTTATTTTTTATTTGGTCTCTCAATGGACACTTATTCACGACACGATTAAGGAAAACTGCAAGGAAGTGCTTGGCGGGATATAATTTATGTTATATAAATGAATACTAGCAGAAATGCAGTTTTCCCTGTCCATAAAAAAATATGTAACTGTGTATGGACACTCCTGTATAAAATCATATTATGGAATCGTTTCTGTCCTTGCTGGTTTTTGCTACATAGTTATTATTTTTGCATCCATGAAATGTACGAAATAAAAAACAAAAAACAAATGTCCAAAATATAAACATTGCTGGATAAAAATGCTTCTGATATGATGTTGCATGGTGAATACAATGGGTAAAATAATTTCTATTCAGTAATAGCCCATGTTTGAATGGCCATTAGTTTATCCAGCATACAGTATAGCTGGATTAAGATTGGCGGCTGGTTAATACAGTACATACCAGTAACTTTAGAAAAACACTAGAGAGAAAAGGCACATGGAGGGTAATTTCTTTTTATCTTCAGTCTCACGTGAGTAAAAATGTCTGCATGTAATAGCGTTATCAATTCCCGTGTCATAGATAAGGCTGTTTTTTACTCATTTGTACACAAATATGTATCTTTAACTTAATGCTGCTTGCTCAAAAAAGAAAGATTTATGTAAACACTAAGAACTGTAACAGCCAGTCTCAAGAGAGTAATAATAACAATCACTCTTAACCACTTAAAGTGGTTGTATAGTCAAATTGGGAACTTTTACCTACAGGAAAGCCTATAATAAGGCTTACCTGTAGGTAAAAAAAAATCTTCTAAACCTATACGGTTTAGGAGATATTCCCCTCGCAATGCGCCGCTGACTGCCAGCGACTGTGGCACATGTATACAGGGCATTCCCAGCTGGAAGCCCAGCAGACACCGGACCCTGCCGGAGAGAAATCTCCTGTGCGCATGCGTCCGGAAGAAACGCTGAGGGAACATGTCAGTTCCCTCAGCGTGGATCGGGACAGATGTCGGGGCCTCGTTCTAAGGTAAGTATTTCATAATGAGCTAGTATGCGGTGCATACTAGCTCATTATGCCTTTTCCTTTGCAGGTGAGCAAAAAAAATAAAAAATTCAGCAGGTATACAGTCGCTTTAAGGACAGCCTCACGCCGATATACGTTGGCAGAATGGCACGGCTGGGCACAATCACGTACCCGTACATGGCTCTTTAAGTGCCGGCGGCGCGCTCCTGATCCGGTCCTGAGCTCCATGACCGTGGCCATGGGACCAGCAGACCTGATCACCGCTGGTGTCCCGCGATCGGGTCACAGAGCTAAAGAACAAGGAGAGGTCTGTGTAAACAAACCTCTCCCCGTGCTTCCTACTGTGGCTTTCACCGATCGTCTGTTCCCTTTTATAGGGAAAGACGATCAGTGATGTCACATGCCAGGCCATGCCCCCTACATTAAAAAAAACACATAACATCACACATAACCCCTACACTGCCCCCTAGTCGTTAACTCCTTCACTGCCAGTGTCATTTACACAGGAATCAGTGCATTTAAATAGCACTGATTGCTATATAAATGACAATGGTCCCAAAAATGTGTCAAAAATGTCCGATGTGTCTGCCATAATGTCGCTGTCACAATAAAAATTGCTGATCGCCGCCATTACTAGTAAAAAAAAAAATATTAATAAAAATGCTATAAAACTATCCCCTATTTTATTTTAACCAATAAACGCTAATTGCATTTTTTTTTTACCAAAAATATGTAGAAGAACATGTATTGGCCTAAACTAAGGGGGAAAAAAATGTTGTTTTTATATATTTTTGGGGATATTGATTATAGTAAAAAGTAAAAAATATTGAATTTTTTTCAAAATTGTCGCTCTATTTTTGTTTATAGCACAAAAAATAAAAACCTCAGAGGTGATCAAATACCACCAAAAGAAAGCTCTATTTGTGGGAAAAAAAGCATGCCAATTTTGTTTGGGAGCCATGTTGCAGGACTGCACAATTGTCAGTTAAAACGATGCAGTGCCGAATCGCAAAAAGGGGCCTGGTCCTTTGGCTGCAAATTGGTCTGGGGCTTAAGTGGTTGAAGTGGTAGTTAACCCTGGAATTTTATTTTACCTGTAGGTAAAAAAAAATCTCCTAAACCTGCACCATTTAGGAGATATTCTAGTGAGCAGCAGCCATTGACGTCACTAGCTCATGCGCTATGAAGGAATAGCATAACCGTGCCGTTCCTTCAGAGCGGTGTGCCACAGCCGAGACTCCCACGTGCACGCGCATGAGTGATGTCATAAAAGTTCAGCCACTCAATCGCCTGGAGTTCTCGAACCCGAAAGGTAGCAGGAAGCCTCTGTGACAACGAGCCGCTGTAGGGCTTTGTTTTAAGGTAAGGCTTTCATAATGTGCTATACGGTGCATACTAGCGCATTATGATATTGCCTTGCAAGTGGAAACTTCTGTTCTTTTTTGTTTTGAGGTTACAACCACTTTAAAGGTGATTTTAAGAAGCTTATGGGTGGGAGTTTAAAGGGTATATAAACCAAAAAACACAAAAACAAACATTTACATATCTCAAACATTGCAAAGGTACAGACCCGAACTCCAAACCCCATTGAAGTCTATGGGGCCTGAACTTGGAAAATCAAAAGTTTACATTTTGAAGGCTTATTTGCAAGTAATTGGCCATAAAAAGAGTATAGGGGACTGGGTATTGCCCTGAGGGACATGAACCAATGCATTTTTTAAAAAGATTGTTTTTAAAGGAGCAATGATTTGAATGTTTCTTAAAGTGAAAAAATAAAAGAGAAAAATTCCTTTAAATATAGTGCTTGGGGGGTCCCCTTAGTCTGCCTGTAAAAGAGCTTTCACCTTATGAATTTAATGCGAAATATCCATTAATAGTTGTAAAATATTGTAATTATGAATATATTTCAGTTACCATTGTATCTATGTAACATAGCATCCCAGAAGTCTATGTTAGACAGACAAGCTTGTGTATCTAAACAATGGGACCCAACCATCTTTGTTCTACACATATTCACTTCAAAGGATCCCATGTTTAGATATGCAATGAGGGTGGTCAGCCCATCATCATTACTTAACTTTCCTGAAGGTCATGTACCTACAAGTTAAGTCTTCCACTAAAAATAGTCAGTGCCAAAGATTTGCATCAAAGGGGGCTGACTTATGCAAAGTATAGGGATTTGAGATGTAGCCAATCCTGAACCAGGGATAGGGAAGCCCACCAATCAGAGCCACACTATGCCAACCAATGAGGCATCAGCCTGTAATGATATACACAGATGATGGGAGGGAAACACACACTATGGTAGAGCAATCACCCGAATGGAACCTTTGTGGGTCATAGCCTGGTAATTATGGGAAATGTCTGCCTTGTACTTGTAACTAAATATGTTTGTCTTATGTCTTTTATGTCCTACTGTTTGTAGATTAATGCTTTAAGGAATATACTCTGTATTCCTTCATGTAATCCATGCTTTTTACCCTTTCCCTGTACAAATATATAGATTGTGTGTATTAGTCTAGGCCTATTTACTGTATGCCAATACATTTTTGTTATTGTGTTAAAGCTTTCACTCATGGTCAAAGAACTTTCATTTAACCCAAATCATATCTGAGAGATATTACATCTCAAATATAGTAAACGGGTAACAGGGAACATCTGTACCATGTATAAAATATACTGTAACAAAACTATATACCGTATATACTCGAGTATAGGCCGACCCGAATATAAGCCGAGGCCCCCAATTTACCCCCAAAAAAACTGGCAAACTTATTGACTCGTGTATAAGCCGAGGGTGAGACATGCCTGTCCATCCCTGTGTGTGTGTCCGTCCATCCCTGTGTGTCCGTCCATCCCTGTGTGTCCGTCCATCCCTGTGTGTCCGTCCATCCATCCCTGTGTGTGTGTGTGTCCATCCATCCATCCATCCCTGTGTGTGTGTGTCTCCATCCATCCATCCATCCATCCCTGTGTGTGTGTGTCTCCATCCATCCATCCATCCATCCCTGTGTGTGTGTGTCTCCATCCATCCATCCATCCCTGTGTGTGTGTGTATCCATCCATCCCTGTGTGTGTGTGTGTCTCCATCCATCCATCCATCCGTGTGTGTGTCTCCATCCGTGTGTGTGTGTGTGTGTGTGTGTGTGTGTGTGTGTGTGTATGTGTGTGTGTGTCCAGCCTACCTGTGTCCCGAGCCTTTGTCCCGAGCCTCCGTCCCGTGTCGTGCCTTGCCTTCGTCCCGTCCCGTCCCGTCCCGTCCCGTGCCGTGCCTTGCCTTGCCTCCGTCCCGTGCCCTCTTCGTCGGCGGCCATTGTAAAATTCAAAAGCCGCGCCTCCTCCTTCGCCTGTGATAGGCGGAACACTGAATTTCCCAGCAGCCTGTGTTCCGCCTATCACGGACGTCGTATCATCCTCGTCCGTAGTACGAGGATGAGACGATGCCCGTGATAGGCGGAACACAGGCTGCTGGGAAATTCAGTGTTCCGCCTATCACAGGCGAAGGCGGAGCCGGAGGCGCGGCTTTTGAATCATAGAATGGCCGCTGTCTGTCTGCTCGACACGCTGATCGAGCGGGCAGACAGCGATGACTCGAGTATAAGCCGAGGGGGGCACTTTCAGCCTCAAAAAAGAGGCTGAAAATCTCGGCTTATACTCGAGTATATACGGTAAAGAAAAAAAAAGACATTTAAATTGATTTTCTTGCAAACTTTCTTTATTTTGTAAGCAATGACTTGGGGAGCCAGTCTGTATAATGAGACCACAATTTAGTGCACGCGGAACAAGATTAGAGATTTGTTGGATAAATTCTGGGGTCTGTTTGGCAGACTTTGGATGGAAATAATTTTTTGCACCACAGTAAGCAAGCCCTATGTGAAGAAGCCAAATTATAGTACACTCAGGCCAAGATTTAATGATCTTTTTTTTAGATAAAGTCAGTGACCTCATCATCATTATCCCCTCCATTCTCATCATCACTGTAGCCAACTTGGCAATATGCTGCGGCTAGGGGAACATGACTGCCATTTTTTTGTTTATCAGTGTTCTCCCCTCTCTGCAGTCTCATCCCTTCTTCAACCTCAGAATCAACATCAGAATCAAGTAATGGCTGTGCATCATCAAGAAGCAAGTGAATGACGCTGTGTTCAAATAATTAAGCTGACTCCTCCATGCCTGATGCTGGGGCTATTGCAGTAGTAGCTGTGGACAAGGAAGCAGAATAAGCTGCTCTGGCAGCTGCGGTGGACTGTGCACTAGTCTCTGCTTGGGTGATAGAGGAGGATGAGGGTGGTTTAGACAGGCAGTTCACCACCTCCTCTGCATGCTGTGGCTGGATAGCACAGGCAGCATCACTAAACAGAGAAAAACGTGCCCTGCTTGAGGATGGAACATGTCCACTTTTGCCTGTGAACATAGATGCTGCTGGCCCCGCATAGTGGCATGGGAACATCTGCCTCTCCTTGCTGGCCTCCCAGACATGATGGGGGCAGGGACTTATTCCCCAGATTTAATAGATACTGGAAAATGTGTAATTGAAATGTGTAATTGGAGGCACTTTATTCAAAAGTGGTGTTTGGTGTACTTTAAATTGAGGACTGCAGCTGACAGAAATGTAGACTATAAAAAAATGAAAACATAAAAAAGGGGAAAAACAGCGTCACAGTTAGAAAAACTGCAGCTGACAATTTAAAAAAAGGAGGCAGGCATGGGACAAAAAAACAACAACAAACGCAGCAACCAAAAAAAAAGAAAGGAAAAGGGGTATAGAACTAAATGTTATGTATTGCTGTAATGTATGTAATGCTACACTAACATTACACTGACACTCTACACTCAGAGTCACAATAACACAATAACTCACTAGTAGCAAACAGAGCCCTGCTCTATCTATTTCCACTCCAACAACACACTGCAAAAGGTTCCTGTGGGTAGGAACCTTTTATAGTGTGGGGTGCGACTATGAGCACTGAGCCATGATTGGGCAAAGTCATCATGATTTTGTCCAATCGTGGCTTTGACTCTGACTGTGCTCTGCACCCTTATTGGGCAAAGCCTTCACCTGACCAGCAGTCAGGTGCATTGTTTAATCCAAATAGGGCCCTAGAATATACTGTGCAGCGCCCTGCAAATTTGGGTGTTTGCCGAATGAGCGAACAGGCGATGTTCGGGCCGAACTCTTCTCCCAACTCTACTCCCTGCCCCTGGGTGGTCATGTCACTCCTCTATTTGTAATATAGTTCATGTTTTGCTCTGTTGGTTTAGTTATGCTTTAGGACCCTATGTACAATAAATGCTGCATGATATCTTGTTCCAGGTGAACTGCCTTTACTGTAAGACTTAAAGTGATGGTCTAATTTTTCTAAAGAAATAACAAACATATTATACTTACCTGCTCTGTTGCAGTGAATTTGCACAGGACAGGCTGAATTCTCCTCTTCGTGGGTCCCTCTTTTGTAATCCTCGCAAATCCATCCTGTTCAGTGCCCCCACAGCAAGTAGCTTGGTATGGGGGCACCTGAGCTTAGTCACAGCTCCCTGTGTCCATTCAGACACTGAGCCCTGACTCTGCCCTGCCCCTCTCTCTCCTGACTGGCTAGCTGACTTTGATTGACAGCAGCAGCCGTCAAATAGCGGCGCTGCTATGTCTTAACCAATCAGGGAGGGAGAACCTTGGATGACTGAGACACTCTTGGACATCACTGGACAGGGAGGGACCTCATGTAGGTGTCAGGGGGGCTGAGAGGGGCTGCTGCACAGCGAAGGCTTTTATCTTAATGCATAGAATGCATTAAGATTAAAAAACCTTCTGATTTTACAAACCCTTTAAGGCTGGATTCACACCTATGCATTTTTAGTGCTTTTTGCATTTTGCAGATTTGCACAACAGAGCATGTTTCATAGGAAACCATGGTAAATGGACTGTAGTGCAAATCTACAAAATGCAAAAAGCACAAAAAATGCATAGGTGTGAATCCAGCCTAATAGTGCTTTGTTTGTATTACCATGGCAGTCTGAACATATCATTGAATGGTACATAAAATAAAATAGATGTAGAACCATGGTGTGTTCTAGGTGGAATTGAAGGATTGTTTGTCATTTCTTGGTCGATAACGTTCAGTAACATTTTTAAGGGAGATTACAATTACTATGGGTCACCTTTTTATGCTTGTTAACATTTATACGTTTTTAAATTGATGTTTTATAGAAATGTATGTTAAAAACTTGGTATCAGCATCAAACAAAAGTGCATTTCAAAGAGTCTGACCAATCACTGAAGTGCACTTTTAGTTTTGAAAATAGAGATGATGCAAAATTCTCAGGTAGAATAATATTTAGCAGAATAGAAGAACACTCCATATCAGTCTTGTGCAGACTGATAAAAAAAAAAACAATCAATCAATCAATAAATCAATAAATCTCTGTATAAGTGTTGATTTATACAAAAGAAATAGCAACTAATGTATAATGCTATGAAATCCTGACTTGTTTGAGGTGTCTGTAAACCATTATATATACCCAGTGAAGTGACTAGCCTTGGTTCATCCACAGAGATTAAACAAATCCTCCCACGTAAGTTGTACATTTTTTTCTGCAGCCCTCTCTCTTCCATAGATGTCTAAAACACACCATTTACACAGAATCTCTCAGCTCTGGATAGCAGGGGGTGTTGATCTGACATAACAAACACTGTAGAGCTAGAGAATAAAGTTCCTTAATATCCAATAGCTGAGTGGAGGGAGGGGACACAGCTTTCTGAACCCAAGCTCATAGAAAAACATAAAGAGCAGGGGCTAAGAATCATATTCTGTGTGCTGGAGTGGGTGGACTGTCTCCTGGGAGGCTGAGGTGTTGACTTAGAGTCTTTGCAGTGACTCATGCAAATAGCAGAGGGATCAGAGATGAACAACACGCAGTGCTTTGGATTCAAGCTAGTACACACTATAGAAGGATGTGCTTTGTTCATTTGTCAGGTTTGAGGTTTACAACCACTTTACAATTTAAGAGATTATAAGTCTTTCTCAGGTGCTTCACCGCAGCTTTATTTCTTTTTTTCAGCTTAGAGTGCTGGCAGAATCAATAAATTGTCATAACAGTTGAAAATGAACTCTGGGCACAAAAAACTTTCATTCAGATGTATTCCTCAATAGCCACAAATCATATAAGGACACTTTATATGTGCCAAATGCCCAAATGTCATTGTAAACCTAGATATTACCTAAAATAACCGTGGAATAATCACTGAGTTGTGCATAGCATGTGCATAAAGCAGGTCCATCCATTACAAGATGTTTACAGAGAACTACTAGACATACAATTTCCCTTTAACTATTATAGGAAAATATATGTAATTTAGCAACAAATGTCTAAAGATAATTTTATTTGTCTTAAATTATCATGGTCCATAATTGTTGCTTAATTTCACTCTAACACTGGAAAATACGATAAGGCTGAACTAACACTCTTAAAATGTTTACTTACATGAGAACTGTAGCCTTTGTTCTTTGATGTTATCATTTTGCTGTATACATATTGCCTGATTACTGAGATCTTAGTAAAAACAATTAGGATTATTTTGTAACCCAGTTAACCCATGAAACCAGATCAAACAAACATGCTGCAGTTGATACTGAACTCTGTGTAATAACATTTTAGTTTTCTGTCTTCCAAATTTTAGCTACAGTGTCTTTCTTGTCCTTCTATTTTTTTCTAGTGATTATCAGAGTGAATCCATGTTCGATGATTTAAAAAAAAAATGAATTTTTAAAAGACCTTCACACCCCATACTAAAAAAAAAAAAGTGGGGACCCCTGAATATCCATCCCAGCTCCTATCTGAGCATGCATCCTGACTGGCTAGGAAAGAGGTGGACAAATGTATGACCCCTATACCCCCACCCTGAGCCTTACCAGGCCACATGCCCTAAACATGGGAATTTATTTATTACAATTCTTTCCTTTTTTATTTTAATTTTTATCAGCCCTGTTGGGGGGCTTTGGTGAGACCCCTGACATCTCCCTTTTGAGACAGGGAAAGGGACTGAGGACACAGCTTCCCCAGTCCCTTTCTCTGCAGCCTCAGCTTTACTGGAGATGAATAACCAGAAGACAGCGACTCATCTCCATCCATAAACTGAAGCATCATAAACACAGGTTACTATGCTCAGAATGGACAGACTCAGTGATCACTGGCTCTGTACATTCGGAAAAGGAAGGGCCCAGTAAAATACAGGTTTACATGTTGTACACAATGAATTTATGTTGAAAAACTATCTTCTAGTAACTTATATTACATTCAGAGATACTTGTGCGCAAGGACATTTTTGTTTATTGATACAACTCTCACCAGCTGAACCAACATGATGATTCATTTTGGCTGCTAACCCAGAGGTTAAACCCCTTGAGATCTACAACTAAAGTTTGATCTGGCTCATTACCTAAGAATTCCCCAGTGCATCTGATATGTCCTCAAAGTCACAAGGATACAGTGCTGCAGACCTGATACAATGTTTAGAGTATGATATATTTACTGTAGCTGTATACAGGTCTAAAGAAATTATGTTTTTTTCTTTGCAGATGCTATGGTTGTTAGTTCCTAACCCTGGACCCCTGTTGTCCTTCTTGCAGTTTAGGTGTTGGCTTTATGAATACAAGGATGGTAGCATCTATGCATTCTACACTCATGTAAAACACTGTAACATCAAAACAAAAATGTTATACATTGCAGCTTAAAAGTTTTTACATGTCATGGCCGCATTAGTGTCTTTTTACCTTTTTTTTAACCTGGAGTTTCTGTCAATAACACACTTCCTAAAGGGACAACCATGAACAAGCAGTGACAAAAGTTTGTAAGGGGGCTTGCAATTGACTGTGCGTTGGCACTAAGAGCACAAGTCCCTGCCCCTCTTCTTCTTGCAACAACAACCATCATGCTGCAAGCTCTAACCCTCTGCCATCTTGTGCCCATCTCCATGCCTGCCCAACATTCCCGACCATTAAAATTTATATCCCAAGGGAGGAATGTCCACACAAAAAATATGGAGATGCTTCACTTCTTCACTTTACTCATGTTACTATCAGGAAAGGTTCCGCCTGCTGGTGGCGCTGTTGGACATCTGGCTTGCAGTACTGATGTCCACCATCGGGTGTGTCCTGGCAGTCTGGAACTGTCAGGGGAGCTTTCACCTGCTGGGGGTACTATCTGATCCTTGGGCCGCAGTACTGTCGTCCACCAGCGGGTGGTTCCTGGCAGTGTGGAGGCCGTCATCAGCTTCCTCGATCAGGCGTCACCTGAGCCTGATTGCAGGAGATGTGTATAAATACCCGGCAACTCACACACATAGTTGCCTTGGTGTCTTCCTTGCACCCTGACCTGAACCTAAGAGCTTTGTACCTGATCCTGATCCTGTCTCTGTACCTGAACCCTGTGCCCTGTACTTGTACCTGTCCCTCCCGTGACCCTGTTACCTTTACCCTTGCCCTGCAGCCTTATCCATCCATCCTCTCCCTGTCCTGTGTGTTCCCTGTTCCCCATCTGCTGATCTCCTGTTGATGACTTGGCCTGGCTACGTTTATGATTCAGGTATTTCCCATTATTATATATATATATATATATATATATATACCTGTCTGATTTTTGTTTATTCTGGGTCTCTGTCTGTGAATTGGTTTGTGCACTTTATTATATTGGAGGTGGTTGTGTTTATATGTTCGATTATCTTAAATAAATCACAATATTTTTACTTTATATACCTTTGGTTTCCTCTGTTGCTGTACAGTTACATCATATAGACATGCTATCCAGGGTTATGTTTTGTCAATCACTTATAGTGGCCGATCCACAGCAGTCACATGTGAAAGCAGCACACAGCTTATTTCTAGTAAGCCATCTTCTCTCACTCAGCCTCTCTCTTTTCCAAGGTCATTATTATTCCCTCAGAGGGCTCTGGTTTGTCTTAGGCAGTCTGTGTCCAGTTCACAACTCCCTCTAGGTAATCTTTTGAGACAGGGTCACTGCAGTTCACCTCTGGCTTAGGTACACTTATCCCAGGTCCTCCAGGAGGATAGTCTCACTTCAGGAACACTTGATCTGGCTTAAAATACTGTTTTCAACTTGCTCTAGCCTCCACCACCATAAGAGACAGGATGAACACAGGCAGCTCTTCTGAGTGCAGTACTACCTAGAAGTGTCCTCCAGTCCTGTCCAGGGCGTCCACTTAGCTGGCTACATCCACACATTGGTGGAATCTCTGGTCCCTGTGCCCTGACTGCACTAAGGCTCCCCCCAACCTGCCATATATGGGTACTGATTCACCCAAAACATCACCACAGGAGGGCTCTTGGTAAAAGGTAGCTAGGTAGGTAGGTAGATTACACTATTATTTGTTGCCACAAACTATGAGACAGAGCTATCTATTGCTAACTGCTACTGCCTTCAAGCATCCTTGAGTGCTGTGTTGTGTGTGTGTGTGTGTGTGTGTGGGGGGGGGGGGGTGCTCTCCAGCCTATACATTGCCCCACTGCCACAACACATCTGGGATCTTTATAAAATATCTTGAGCAGGATAGTAGAGCTGTAGGTCTAATAACGGGCTCTATTAGTAAGAAGCTGTACAGCTCTCTGGCTAGCTGCCTTCAAGTTGCTGCTTTTCTTGTCCTGATCAGTTGTTATTACCGTAGTCCTCAGAGGTCTAGGGCAGGAAGCGCAGGCTTGAGCCAGAAACTGGGGAGGTGGGATATCTTCAGCGAGAAGCATTGGTAACTGTGTGGCTGCAATGTACATCTATTAGCAGGATCAACAAGGTGTCAAGAAGCTACAAGGGCTGGGAGCTGATGATCTAGAGATGTGCATGTGTGTGTGTATATGTATTTATATATCAGTGCTGTATGCAGAGATTTAGGACCCAAATACTTCTTTGCAGTGCATTAACTTACGCTCATTAATTTGTGTTCGTTTTTGTAGCATCAAATTAAGAAGCTCAGCAAGGGGTGTGAGGTGCACTTTGGTATCCTTGCCTTAGGCTGGGTTCACACCTATGCAAATGTCAATTTAAGTAGCAGAAGAATGTGACTGGCTTTCTATGGAGCTGGTCCATATATATCCAGAGCGGCTGTGGAGCGCACTGCACAGAAACACTGTGCATCTTTAGCTCAATTTCAGGGCCAAATTCAGACAAAGATTTGGCCCTGATTCATCCCTGAACCGGAGAATGGGGACACACAACGTGACTGTGCAATCCGCAGTTGGTTCCAGTGTGAACCGAGCCTTAGGTGCTAGGGGACCTTGTTCTGGCAGTATCATTTACTGCACCGTATCTATGAATGAGCAGCACTGTCACTCTGGGCTACTCTCCAGTTGAACTCCAAATGCCTGCCCTTCCACTCATCTATTACATGGAAAAACTTTGTTTTGTAGTTTACGAAAGATAGTCAAGAAAGTTGATGATAACATTGTATGAAACATTCAGTTAAGTACAAAAAGCTACTGTATAAGGACATTAGATTTCTAACACAATCAACAAGAATTTTCCTTTCTTGCAAAAAATGCTAATATTTGCAGAGAAATTTGACAACATGAAGTTAGACAGAGGCACAATCTGAAATTATAGCTTGTAGGCTCTGAATACCACATTCTCGACCTAAGTGTTCAAAATGCCTGGGAGCTTTTGGGAAGAGTAAATTGATCTGTAGGCGTGCAGTGACCATCTGAAGTCCAACATGGAGATGAGCGCAAAGAATCAATGGTCATGAATTTCACATGGTGCAGTGTTATTGGATACGTATTCTTAGTAGCAGCACATTTTTGAATGGGCTGTTTTTCATGATACGTGATTCACATTCACATAGGGGTTTCCACCACTATTCACATATGTTAGTTTTTTAAGGTGGGCAGCGCTACACTTTTTAGTTGTTCAGTACTATACAAAATGGGTTGAAGAAGTGTGTGCACTGGAAAAGTTTTAAAAGGCTGGGGACTTTTAAGAGATCTCAGGGTGATAACTTTATAGACAGTAGATGCAGCTTGCCCCAGGTCTAGACACATGGCCACTGTGGCAATAACAACCAAAATGTCACCCTTAAATTTAGGAGTAATGTCAGCTGACTGAAATTCCTCTGTATCAACTCATCCAAAATGAAATAGGACATCACCATCTGACTGTGCAGAAGCACCTGCAGCCACAGACCAATCAGATATGGACCCTAGAGTACAGGGAATGGGAGCATGCTTGCGGCCCCTACATTATGATCCAACTAACATGGCCAAAGTTTTACCTATAAACAAGCAAGCAGAAGATTCTTCCCTGGACACTACAGAGGAGAGAGCTACACCTGAAGAAGTTAACAAGGCGCCTGTGGACTTAAAAAGGGGACTATGATATCAGTGATGGGTCCTTTAGATGACACACTGCGAGTTATTCCAGAGATGTTTGTGGATCTTAATAAGAAACAGCTTGAGGAACCACCACCCTTGCACTTATAATCTAATGATTAGTATGAAAAATTAGGAGATTTCCAATAATGGGTACTTATATCCCTTGAAGTTGAAGGGGATGGATGGAGTGTCTGTGACACAATAAAGGTGTTATGACACACAGACATTAACCCTAAAGATGATGAAGAAATACACTTTGTAAGAAATTTAGGCAGGAACAATCCATTTTACTCACCAAATGGTGGTCTGGATGGACAACAGGATCCCAGACAGGGAAGTACGTACATAGGTAATAGACAGTCTTCACCCCTCCGGCAGGTATTCTTCTGAGGGTGTCTTCAGGGATAGGCTTTCACCAGGCGGGATCTTGCATCCCTAGACCTGTGGAACTCTGTGACTAACTCATTTATTTTATTAAATGTAAAAAGGCTCTTCATTTTCCAAGGGAAGTTGCAGTCTATGAGATAATTTAGTGATCGTGGTGCAATTTTACTTTGCAAAGAATATGTAAGAAAAGAAACAGCATTTTTAGCTTGAATGTGGTTGGATGATGGAAGTCATTGAAACTTGTAAAATGAGTGACCCCAATGTGTCTGGAAAATACCGCAGCAGAGCCCAGTGCCCATAAGTCACATTACAGATCCACTATTTGTCTTCTTCACTGCGAGGTCTGTGTATGGCACTTATTGCTACTTTGAAGATCAACAGATATGGAAAGCTGCAAAGAGCTTCTCCAGTTGTACAGCAACAGGAGGATCTTTACTGAATCTTGATAAAATGCAAGAACTAGGTTTGATTTTCTCTTAATAAAGAATACATCCATTGTCCTAGGAACACTAAGGCCGCGTACACACGGGCGGACTGTTCGCCCAACTTTGTCCGTCCAACAGTTTCGGCAAACAGTCCGCTCAAAATTAGCATGGACGGACATGGCCACACACGACGAACGAACAGTTTGCTGAAACCGTGCGCGATGACGTGAACGGCACGTACGACGGGACGAAAAATACGACGTCCTATACACTGCATTATAGCTTTCGGCGTGAAAATCCTTTCTGAGCATGCGCGCAACTTTGTTTGACGAACAAGCCTACACACGAGCGGACTGTTCGCTGAAACAAGGTTTCAGCGGACAGTTTTACGGAATTTCCGAAAAACCTTGTCCGTCCAACTGTCCGCTGAAACTGTCCGCTGAAAGCCCACACACGAGCGGACTGTCCGCCCAAACACTGTTCAGCGGACAAAGTTGGGCGAACAGTCCGCCCGTGTGTACGCGGCCTTACAAACAATTGGAGCATGATGGGGGTGGGAGAGGATATATGCATCTGCCCTACAGCTTTGTTTGCTGGTGTTTCAAACCATACAATATTAGTTCCTAATCAGTTAGTCGCAAACTCTTATCAACTTTGGAAATTATATTATAAAAAATGTAATATGATGTCAACCATAACCACTTACACTTCTTTTATAGGTGACCCCAAATTAATATCAAACCACCAAGTTACAGAATAATTCATATGGTGGATCAATAACAATTTAAATACTCTCAATACTCTCAGAGAAGACACTACATTTACCTCTTTTGCAACACTAAAAGCAAAATACAAGACCCCTAATAGTGAACTCAGGAAGGAGATGCCTCCAAATAAGAAACTTTTACAATACCCACTTTTGATTAACGGATACAATATCACCTACATTCTATGAAAAAATATATTTTGATTCTCCAACAGCTGCAGGTTTGATTTCAGAAATATATTCAAATCTGATTAATATGGATAGTCAGCACAAACATGTATATGCTTAAATGGGAACAAGAATGAGATATCACCCTATCTAGAGAAAACTGGGCAGACTGTATCAACAATCTACTTAAATGCACAAGATCAATCACAATTAGAGAGACAGCAATAAAGTTTTTCACAAGATGGTATTATACACCAGCAAAACTCCACTCCATTTTCCCATCAGTACCTCAGACTTGCTTTAGAGTATGTATTTGCATAGGATCATTTTCTTACATTTTTTGGGATTGTGAGTAGTGATGGACAAACTTCTGATGGGACGTTTCGCGAACGCGGGCCGCGAACGCGGGCGATAGTTCGCGCGTAACGTTCGCGGCGGGCCCCATTGACTTCAGTGGGAGGCGAACTTTGCAAACCTACAGGTCAAATTTGCAGCCACAAAATAATTAATAGCTGTGCAAACATAGTCCCACCACATGGCCAATGACATAACACATGTATGAGGTGAATCTGGGATCGACAACTACAAGCATTCTTTTTTATATGGGAAATTGTTGTGACAATTCAGGACTGCGGAGCGCATGAAGGCAATGGAGGAGAGGGAAGGTCAGGGTAGGCAAAGAAGAGGGTGCAGGAGATGATCACCAGCAGCGTAACATACAGCAATGACACCTGCACCGTGATAGAGTGATCTGACAACAGCACCGTGATAGAGAGCACTGACATCAGCTGCGCCACATAAAGCACTAACACCAGCACCATGATATACAGCACTGACAGCAGCACCGTGATAGAGAGCACTGACATCAGCAGCGTGACATACAGCAATGACACCTGCACCGTGATAGAGTCATCTGACAACAGCACCGTGAGAGAGAGCACTGACATCAGCAGCCTGACATAAAGCACTAACACCAGCACCGTGATATACAGCACTGACAGCAGCACCGTGATAGAGAGTACTGACATCAGCACCGTGATATACAGCACTGACACCTGCACCGTAAGCAGCCCCAGGAGGAAGTCAGCATAGCACAGGGATGGTGGGAGCCCCTCATAATGAGCATAGCACAGGGATGGTGGGAGCCCCTCATAATGAGTATAGCACAGGGATGGTGGGAGCCCCCCATAATGAGCATAGCACAGGGATGGTGGGAGCCCCTCATAATAAGCAGCGCCAGGAGGAAGTCAGCATAGCACAGGGATGGTGGAAGCCCCTCATAATAAGCAGCCCCAGGAGGATGTCAGCATAGCATAGGGATGGTGGGAGCCCCTCATAATAAGCAGCCCCAGGAGGAAGTCAGCACAGCACAGGGATGGTGGGAGCCCCTCATAATAAGCATAGCACAGGGATGGTGGGAGCCCCTCATAATATGCACAGCAGAGGTAAAGCCCCAGGAGGAAGTCAGCACAGCACAAGGATGGTGGGAGCCCTCATAATAAGCAGCCCCAATAGAAATATGACACCACTCAACCTCTTCAAACAGGAGGGTACGGGCATATAGTACGGTGTGCTTTTTTTGGACAAGGAAGTGAGCCAAATGAAGAAAGAAGGTCTGTGTGCTCGATTAAAAAAATTGTTTATAGACATATACATGGTCTACTGGTCACTGGTGTTGAATTCCTCCGAGATCCATGCCTCATTCATTTTTAGAAATGTGAGGTAGTTAACACTGAGCTAGGCGAGTACGCTTATCGGTCACGATCCCCCCTGCTGCGCTGAACGTCCTTTCAGACAGGACACTGGACGAGGGGCAAGCCAACAGTTCGATTGCAAATTGGGCAAGCTCTGGCCAGAGGTCAAGCCTGCCCACCCAGTAGTCCAGGGGTTCATCACTCCTCAGAGCGTCCACATCGGGCGTTAACCCGATGTAGTCGGACACCTGACGGTCTAGGCGTTCCCTGATGCTGGATCCGGATGACACCTGTCGATGGGTCGGCTGAAAGAATGACCTCATATCCGAAGTCACCAACACATCTTCAAACCGGCCTCTTCTTGCAGGCGCTGTTGGATTGGTACCCGCAACTCCTTCTCTGGGAGTGGGAATTGCTCCTCTGCCAGTGCACGCAAAAGCAGAATGCAGCATTTCTCAAAGCAAGGCCTGGAAGTGCTCCATTCTGACAGCCCTCTGTGATGGCGGTAACATTTCCACCATTTTGTGTTTGTACCGGGGGTCTAAGTACGTTGCCACCCAGTACTGGTCCTTGACCCTTATGCTTTTTATACGGGGGTCCCTATTAAAACACTGGAGCATGAAGGCCCCCATTTGCACTAAAGTGGAAGCGGTGTGGTGGCCAGGCTCCTGCTCATCATCCAGGATAATGTCGTCCTCTTCATTCTCCTCTCCCCATCCACGCACAACAGGGATCCAAGAAAGGTTTAAAGCATGCTCTTCTTGCTCCTCCTCATCCGCCCCGGCACCATCCACCTCTGACTCCTCTTCAGACTCCTGTTGTCGACTTGTCTCAGATAGAGTAGCCCCCCCTGGGAATTCATCCAGCATTGCGACTTCCTCATCTTCCCGCTCCTGCTCCTCCACAGCTTGATCAATGACACGACGCAATGCACGCTCCATAAAGAAGGCATAAGGTACCATGTCACTGATGGCACCATGGCTGTGACTGACCAGTTTGGTGATCTCATCAATTGGCCGCAGAAGTCTGCATGCGTCACGCATGAGCAGCCACTGGCGCGGTGAAAAAAAACCCAGCTCCCCAGAACCTGTTCTGCCGCAGAGTTCATACAGGTAGACGTTAACTGCACGTTTCTGCTGGAGCAGCCTATCAAGCATATAGAAGGTTGAGTTCCATCACGTCGGGCAATCGCAAATAAGACGTCTGACCGGCAGATTGTGTCGCCGCTGAATGTCAGCAAGGCGAGCCATGGCCGTGTAAGATCTTCTGAAATGGGCCGAGATTTTCCTTGCCTGCCGCAAGATGTCCTGGACCCCAGGGTATTTGACAATGAATCGCTGCACGACCAAGTTTAAGACGTGTGCCATGCATGGCATGTGCGTGATTTTGCCCTGTTTCAATGCGCTAAGCAGATTGGCACCGTTGTCACACACCACTTTACCAACTGTCAAATTGAGCGGTGTTAGCCACTGATCTGCCTGTGAATGCAAAGCTGAAAGGAGTGCCGGGCCAGTGTGGCTCTTGGCTT
The DNA here is from genome assembly GCF_037356315.1 of Lithobates pipiens. NCBI lineage: Eukaryota > Metazoa > Chordata > Amphibia > Anura > Ranidae > Lithobates > Lithobates pipiens. Next base: position 301,734,277 of record NW_027507903.1, read on the forward strand.
CCAGACACAACAGACGCAGCACGGCATGGCAATGTCTCACCTGGCATGTCGAATAGGTTCTGGGGAGCTTGGGCAGAGCAGCGGAAGAGACGCTAGCATCGGAAAAGGAGGAGTCAGCCGAGGAGGAGAGGGAGGAGGATGGAGTAGGAGGAGGAGGAGAAGAAGGGCCAGGCCTGCATGAAATCTGTGGTGGTAAAACCAAATCTACACGGGTGCCACGGGTTACATGCTTGACGGGCGTCAGAAGGTTCACCCAGTGGGCAGTAAAAGTGATATACCTTCCCTGCCCGTGTTTGCTAGACCCCGTGTCTGTGGTCAGATGTATCTTGGCACCGACACTGTGTGCCAGAGGTACATTCACTTGCCGCTGAACATGGCCATATAGCTCTGGGATGCCCTTCTCTGAGAAATACTTCCTTCCTGGGACCTTCCATTGTGGTGTTCCAATGGCCACAAATTTTCGAAAGGCCTCCGAGTCCACCAGTTTATATGGCAGTACTTGGCGGGCTATGAGTTCTGACAAGCCAGCCGTCAACCGTTGGGCAAGAGGGTTATCCGGCGTCATCATTTTTTTACGCTCGAACATTAGGCCCACAGAAGCCTGCATTTTTGCAGAAAAACATTAGCTTGGCGTGATGGAAGATGAAGTGGAGGACAATTGTGAGGAGAGAGGAGAAGGAGAAGTAGAAGACGAGGCTGGACGGTGAGAGCCTGGAGTGTGGCTTTGTGTGTTCCGTTGCTCCCACTGGGCTCGGTGATGGCTGCTCATGTGCCTTCTTAAGGCGGTCATCCCTAGGTGAGTGTTGGGCTTACCTCGACTAATGCGTTGACTGCAAAGATTGCAGATGGCAACGCTATTGTCAGCAGCGGACATGTTAAAAAAAGCCCACACTGCGGAGCCATGTGCCGGTGTCCTGGGAGCGCCAGATGTGACCGTACATGGTCGATGACTCGCTCCTGATACATTTGCAGTCTGCTTTGTCCCTCCTGTGCAATGTAAGTTATTCCTGCTTCTCCTCCCTATCTGCTGGTCCATATCTCCCTCTGAACTCCCCTCCTCTTCCTCTCTTGTGGGCACCCACGTGACATAACTAGACACGTCATCATCGACGTCACCTTCCCCACCGCTATAAGTAGAGATCTCGGAGTAGGCAGCAACCCCAGGGACCAACCTCCACCTTGGGCTGATCTGGGTACTGTCATCAGACTGCTGAGTAGCGGTTGTTGCTACCTCCTCTTCCTGATCCAATACCAAGAGTGGCTGCGCATCAGAAATGTCTTGATATGGATCGGAAAAGAATTCCTTTGACTCAAGCGGAAGGTATGTGGTGGTGTTGTTGGTGGTAGTGTCTTTGGTGGTGCACATAGCAGAGAGTGAAGAAGAGGGTGCAGATCGAGAGGATGAGGAGGGTGCAGAAGAGTAAGGTTGAGTGAGCCACTCAACCAAGTCTGGTGCATCCTTTAAATGAATTGAACGCACCTTCTGCAACTTCCCACTTTGGCTCAAGCCTGTTGCTACTGCCCTACCCATACCACCCCTGCGGAAGTGCCTGCCTCTTCCTCTGCCTGCCATTTTTTAAATGACCCTGTGACAAAACTCTCAGTCCCTATACTGATAAAGGACTGCTGCAGTATAGGGCAGCGGTCAGCAGTAGTGCACCTCAACCCTATGTATTGTGGACCTATACCAGTCGTTATGGAATAGCAGACTGTACCTCACTCAACCCTATGTACTGTGACATCACTAGACACGTCATCATCGACGTCACCTTCCCCACCGCTATAAGTAGAGATCTCAGAGTAGGCAGCAACCCCGGGGACCAACCTCCTCCTTGGGCTGATCTGGGTACTGTCATCAGACTGCTGAGTAGCGGTTGTTGCTACCCCCTCTTCCTGATCCAATACCAAGAGTGGCTGCGCATCAGAATTGTCTTGATATGGATCGGAAAATAATTCCTGTGACTCAAGCGGAAGGTATGTGGTGGTGTTGTTGGTGGTAGTGTCTTTGGTAGTGCACATAGCAGAGAGTGAAGAAGAGGGTGCAGATCGAAAGGATGAGGAGGGTGCAGAAGAGTAAGGCTGAGTGAGCCACTCAACCAAGTCTGGTGCGTCCTTTAAATGAATTGAATGCACCTTCTGCAACTTCCCACTTTGGCTCAAGCCTGTTGCTACTGCCCTACCCCTACCACCCCTGCGGAAGGGCCTGCCTCTTCCTCTGCCTGACATTTTTTAAATGACCCTGTGACAAAACTCTCAGTCTCTATACTGATAAAGGACTGCTGCAGTATAGGGCAGCGGTCAGCAGTAGTGCACCTCAACCCTATGTATAGTGGACCTATACCAGTCCTTATGGAATAGTAGACTATACCTCACTCAACCCTATGTACTGTAGAACCCTAGACCAAATTACCAGTCCTTATAAGGACCTTTGTGGAACAAGTAGGTTGTGACTGATTAGCAGACTGTACGTCAGTCCCTATACTGATGAAGGACTGCTGCAGTATAGGGCAGCGGTCAGCAGTAGTGCACCTCAACCCTATGTATTGTGGACCTATGCCAGTCCTTATGGAATAGCAGACTGTACCTCACTCAACCCTATGTACTGTAGCCCCCTAGACCAAGTTACCAGTCCTTATAAGGACCTTTGTGGAACAAGTAGGTTGTGACTGATTAGCAAACTGTACATCAGTCCCTATAGTGATGAAGGACTGCTGCAGTATAGGGCAGCGGTCAGCAGTAGTGCACCTCATCCCTATGTATTGTGGACCTATATCAGTCCTTATGGAATAGCAGACTGTACCTCACTCAACCCTATGTACTGTAGCACCCTAGACCAAGTTACCAGTCCTTATAAGGACCTTTGTGGAACAAGTAGGTTGTGACTGATTAGCAGACTGTACGTCAGTCCCTATACTGATGAAGGACTGCTGCAGTATAGGGCAGCGGTCAGCTGTAGTGCACCTCAACCCTATGTATTGTGGACCTATACCACTCCTTATGAAATAGCAGACTGTACCTCACTCAACCCTATGTACTGTAGCACCCTAGACCAAGTTACCAGTCCTTATAAGTACCTTTGTGAAACAAGTAGGTTGTGACTGATTAGCAGACTGTATGTCAGTCCCTATACTGATGAAGGACTTCTGCAGTATAGGGCAGCGGTCAGCAGTAGTGCACCTCAACCCTATGTATTGTGCACCTATACCAGTCCTTATGAAATAGCAGACTGTACCTCACTCAACCTTATGTACTGTAGCACCCTAGACCAAGTTACCAGTCCTTATAAGGACCTTTGTGGAACAAGCAGGTTGTGACTGATTCGCAGACTGTACGTCAGTCCCTATACTGATGAAGGACTGCTGCAGTATAGGGCAGCGGTTAGCAGTAGTGCACCTCAACCCTATGTATTGTGGACCTATACTAGTCCTTATGGAATAGCAGACTGTACCTCACTCAACCCTATGTACTGTAGCACCCTAGACCAAGTTACCAGTCCTTATAAGGACCTTTGTGGAACAAGTAGGTTGTGACTGATTAGCAGACTGTACGTCAGTCCCTATACTGATGAAGGACTGCTGCAGTATAGGGCAGCGGTCAGCAGTAGTGCACCTCAACCCTATGTATTGTGGACCTATACCAGTCCTTATGGAATAGCAGACTGTACCTCACTCAACCCTATTTACTGTAGCACCCTAGACCAAGTTACCAGTCCTTATAAGGACCTTTGTGGAACAAGTAGGTTGTGACTGATTAGCAGACTGTACATCAGTCCCTATACTGATGAAGGACTGCTGCAGTATAGGGCAGCGGTCAGCAGTAGTGCACCTCAACCCTATGTATTGTGGACCTATACCAGTCCTTATGGAATAGCAGACTGTACCTCACTCAACCCTATGTACTGTAGCACCCTAGACCAAGTTACCAGTCCTTATAAGGACCTTTGTGGAACAAGTAGGTTGTGACTGATTAGCAGACTGTACGTCAGTCCCTATACTGATGAAGGACTGCTGCAGTATAGGGCAGCGGTCAGCAGTAGTGCACCTCAACCCTATGTATTGTGGACCTATACCAGTCCTTATGGAATAGCAGACTGTACCTCACTCAACCCTATGTACTGTAGCACCCTAGACCAAGTTACCAGTCCTTCTAAGGACCTTTGTGGAACAAGTAGGTTGTGACTGATTAGCAGACTGCAGCAGAAGAGCAGCAGTCAAGTATAATATTCTTTCTATATTTGGAAGAAAGAATATTATACATGTATAAGCCTATTACCATACCAGTCCTGAAAAGATCTTTGTGGACCTAATAGTAACAGCTACTGATTAAACTGTCCCTCACTGCCTCACACACAGCTTCCTGCCTGTCCCTATATAAACTGACAAAACAGAGGCTGCTGGAACAATAACTTGAATAGCACTTTTGTGGACCTGATAGTAACAGCTAATGATTAAACTGACTGTCCCTGCAGCACACACCGTCCTGTCCCTTTCTCTAAACTGACAAAAGACACTTAGGCTGCTGCAACAATCATTAGCACAGCAGTGCCTCAAACCTATATCCTGAACTACACCTAACACCTATACCGGTCCTGAAAAGAACTTTTGTGTACCAAATAGCTAGCGATTTGGGTCACTGCAATCTCTCCCTGCTCCACACAGCAACCTCTCCCTATAGTGACAGAAGAAAGAATGTAAAATGGCCGCCGGATCGGGTCTATTTATAAGTTAGGGGGAATGTCCAAGTGTCCATGTGCTGTAATGTCTCAATTGGCTGTCCTGTACCCCATGATGGATGTGTCATCATAGGTCAAAGTTCTTTTACACAGTAAACACGGAAGTCCGCTGGGTGAACGGCGGCAATAGTCCGCCGATCGGGCGGACCGCAAACAGCCAAAATTCACCGCAAAACTACCGCCGGGCGAACCGTTCGGCCATCACTAATTGTGAGAGTGTATCTCAGATATGGAAACTACTTGAAAAATTTGCATCCAAAATCTCAGAAAATAACATTAGGCTCACTCTCACCAACTGCCTTTTATTTACCCCTATCATAGGACTAAATATTTATCACATGAGTTCACACAATGTGTTTTTCCATTTACTGGCTTATCGCATACCATTGGAAATCTTCCACACCACCTTTAACCCAATTGAAGACAATATCCAAAATCAACAATATCCACTTCATGGAAAAAATATTTCATACCCTAAACAATACAAAACATCTATTTGATAAAAAATGCGACTCTTGATTTACGCATGCAGAACACCTTATAAACCCTGAATAAATATTTTTTAATAGCAAAAACCCACTCAGGAATATTTGAATTATATGTATCTCAATAACAACTAGACAGTAACCTAGTTAACTTGATTAAAATAATTTTTTCATCCACTGTATACATCAACACGATTTACTGTAATGATGATGCCTTTAGAGCCGGTTCACACAGGGGCGACTCAGATCCGACTTCAGGTTGCCCCTAGTCGCCTCAGGTCAGACAACATTTAAAAATCAATGTAAGTGAATGAGAGCCGTCTTAATGCACGATACTGAAGTCGCTCTGACTTCAGAAAAGGTTCCTGTACTACTTCAATCCGACTTTTAGTAGTACAATGTAGGTCGCCTCCAAGTCGGATCTCCGTCTATACGGAGGCGACTCTGACAGAATTATCAGCTCTCAAGAGGAAACTCCACGCCAAATTTATGAAAAAAAAATTGGCGTGGGTTCCCCCTCCGAGAGCATACCAGACCCTTAGGTCTGGTATGGATTCTAAGGGGAACCCCCCTACACCGAAAAAACGGCGTGGGGGTCCCCCCCAGATCCACACCAGACCCTTATCTGAGCACGCTACCCGGCCGGCCAGGAAAGGGGGTGGGGACGAGCGAGCGCCACCCCCCTCCTGAGCAGTACCAGGCCGCGTGCCCTCAACATGGGGGGGTGCCTTGGGGAAGGCGGGGCGCGCGGCCCCCCACCCCAAAGCACCTTATCCCCATGTTGATGAAGACAAGGGCCTCTTCCCAACAACCCTGGCCATTGGTTGTTGGGGTCTGTGGCGGGGGGCTTATCGGAATATGGTAGCCCCTTTAATAAGGGGGCCCCCGGATACCGGCCCCCCACCCTATGTGAATGAGTATGGGGTACAATGTACCCCTACCCATTCACCTGTGAAAAAAAATGTTTAAAAAAAACACAACACAAGGTTAAAATAGTTTATTGCACAGCTCCGGGGGTCTTCCGTCTTCGGGGGTCTTCTCGCCGGACTCCTCCGCTATCTTCTGCTAGCTTTTTTACTAGCAGAGGCTCCCGGCTTTCTTCTTCATCGCCGCCCTCTTCTTCTGACTTCGGGGGTCTTGTCCCCCTCTTTGGTTCTTCTTGCCGGGCCACCGCTTCTTCTTCCAGCTCTTTTACTAGTGGTGGCCCGGTCTTCTGCTGCCGCCGTCGCTGCCACCTTCCGTTCTTCTTCTTCTTCTGGAGATGTTGACTCGACGCTCTCTCTGGCCGCAATGCCAGGGACGCGGTGTGCGGCGACTTATATAGGGACAAGGGGCAGGGTCACCGCTGGATGTCACATGGTGACCCCGCCCCTTACGATGTCACAGTCCCAGCATCCTCCGGGACTGTGACATCGCGCGATTTCAAAATCAGAAAATTTATTTTTTTGTGATCCGATGGTGCCACCATTGATTTTCGAAATTCGGCCAACCAAGCTTTCAATTTCACCTCATGTTGCTACAGAAAAGAATTTTCTTGGCCCAGGAATCTTTTTTTCTCTCCGTAAATTTTCTTTTATCTCTGTAAATTTTCTTTTCTTATTATATTTCTTGCACGATTCTCCCATCATGGATTAGAAAATCATTAGTTTTTCAAAAAAATTCCAACATGTCCGATTCCTCAAATTTATTTTCCACACGGAAATTGGCTGTTGCTGCAGCCCACTAATGGTGCAAAATTCATACGAAAATTCTTAGATACGATTTTTGAAAGAAAATTATTTTCGAAATTCGAACCGTGTATGGCCGGCATTACTCTGAATTCCATGGGGCCTATATATCTACGCAGTAGATCCTCTCCCTGGCTAACAGCTTTTCAACATATTACTCCAGTTGAGTTTGACATTTGTACCCCCTGAGTTGGTTTAGTTAAAAAACTACCTTCTCTATCCCACCTACCATTCTAACCAATGGTTTAACCACCTTGTTTCAGTTATCTACAGGTTCCAATTTTTTTCTTGACTCAGTTCTACTTGTTAACCTTGTTTTTTTACAGCCATAACCCCGCTTATCTAGAGTGACTTTACGACCACATCAGGTACATCGGAGTGCACACCAACCTCCGGGTCCAGGGAGGCTGCTATACTACATCTAACTGTAAGTTTGTATAAATCTCCAATTAACCATGCAACACAGACAATGCCTATCACAGTGCTGTCCCTCAATGCGAAAGGGCTCAACCACCCAGCAAAGAGACACTCACTCTAGAAAACAGCCCTAGACTTAAAATGTGACATCCTCTGTGTACAAGAGACACATTTTAAGTCTACAGCTACACCTACATGTATGAATAGACATTTTCCTTATGTTTACTTGGCCCCTTTCACCTCTAAAAAAAGAGGAGTGATGATATTGGTGAGAGATTCAGTCGTATTTCACCTGGATCAAATAGTTTCAGATCCTTTATTCTTGTATGCACTATCAAAAAAAATGTTTATACACTGGTAAATATCTATGCTCCAAATGTCAAGCAAATGTGATTTCTTCATAATCTTATGCATGTTGTACAACCCCTGAAACAAGGCCATATAATCATATGTGGGGACTTTAATCTAGTACCAGAAGTCCAGTTGGACTCCGCCTCTACAACAAATCCCCCCTGAAAAACTTCATTGGTACTCAAGATTTGTTTGATGTGTGGCACTGTCTACATGGAGTGGAGAGGGACTACACATATTTTTCACCTCTCCATAAGACCTATTCACGTATTGATATCTTTCTCACAGATAAAAGGTTGCTCCAAAAGATCAGCACAGCTGTAATCCACACCACGACTTGGTCGGACCATGCCCCTATCACCATTTCTATATCAGATTCTCCACAACAAAAAAAATACCTTTGTATGGAACATTATCTACATTCTGCAACATTCGTCCTATGTCCAAAGATAAACGACCAAATAACTGAGTATTTTGAACTCAACACAGGCTCGGTGTCCGAACCAGGTGTGGTGTGGAATGCGCACAAAGTGTATAGAAGGAACACACTGATTAAACTCCGCTCTCATCTAAAAAAAACAGAGGTCAATATGTATTGACACCCTTATCTCCCAAATAGCCAACCTAGAATGTCAAAATAAACCAACACACTCAGCACAACTCTTATCTCTTAGACAAGAACTTAGACTCCATCTTCTCCATTCGTACGAAAATACCCAGAGAAAACTAAGAGCTAATTTGTACTCCACGTCCAACAAAGCAGGTAAAGCCCTTGCCCAACATTTCAAAGGCAGGAGAATAAAAAATAAAATAGACCACCTATACCACCCTCACACGAAAGAAAAACTTAGAACACCCCAGGCAATAGCTGATGCATTCAGTGACTACTATAGTGACCTATATAATCTGCAGCAGAAACCTGACACATACCTACCCTCCTCTGAAGACATAAATTAGTTCCTCAAGCACATTAGACTCCCTTCACTAACATCAGAACAACTATCCCGATTAAATGACCCTTTCACGGAAAAAGAAATAATAGAGACCATGAAATCCCTCCCACCGGGTAATGCACCAGGCCCCGATGGCCTCACCGGGGAATACGTCAAACAATTTGCCCAACAATTAGCGCCATATTTAACTGCCTAATTCAGCGATGCGGTCTCCTCTTCAAAGTTCCCCCATGAATCTCTACAAGCACTGATTATCACCCTCCCTAAACCAGGAAAAGAACCAGTAGCCCCCCAAAACTTTCACTGATCTCGCTCCTCAACCTAGACCTGGAAATCTACGCAAAAACGATCACTATGCGACTACTCAACATCATTCCTACACTAATCCATAGACACCAATCCAGCTTTACAACTGCCAGACAAGTGTCTGATGCCACTTGAAGACTAATCTACATCATTTACCACGCCGAGACCTATCGCTGGACGTAGAGAAGGCGTTTGACAGAATACATTGGAAATATCTACAGCAAGTCCTCCAGAAATTTGGGTTTAGGGGGCAAATACTGAATGTCTTACTTGCACTACACACCACCCCCTCAGCCCAAGTATTCTTAGCCAATAGGCTATCCCATCCTTTTGCCATAACCTTTGGAACCAGGCAGAGGTGCCCATTATCCCCACTTATTTTCAATATGGAACCCCTCGCGGAGCATATCAGACAAAACCCTAAAATAACAGGCTTTGAAATAGGTCACAAGACACATAAGATAAGTCTGTTCGCAGATGACATCATCCTCATGCTCACCAACCCAACGTCTTCCCTGGTACATAATGCCCTCCAATGGTTCAGCAGTGTTTCCTACTACAAAGTAAATGCAACAAAATCATATATCCTTCACCTGGGCCTAGACGCCACTACCAGAAATCTACTCCAAGCCCAAACATCCTTCACGTGGACAGAAGACGACATATCATACCTAGGGGTGCAATTGAAAAAATCTACAAAAAATCTTTTTAATTCTAACTTCAAACCATTCCTCACCAAACTCCAAGAGGATGTCCAGCAACTGGCTAAACACAAATTGATATGGACAGGCAGACTCGCAGCTTTCAAAATGTTACACTTACCTCAATTTTCCTACTTATTTCTAACCATTCCCATCCCTATCCCGACATCTTATTTCAAATCCCTCCAAACAATTCTAAACAAACTACTATGGCAGGGAAAAAACCTAGATGCGCAAAAACTATACTCACTAAACATAAATTTGCAGGGGGGTGGGGTCTATTGACTTCGAAGATTATTACTGGGCATCGATTCTGACCCAAATGCAGGACTGGTTCTGGCAACACCCCCAAACTTTATGGGGGAAACTGGAGGCAGCATCATTCAACCACAATAATCTACAAAGTTGGCTCTTGGGCATCCCACTTGGCATACCCATATCTAAAACATTATCCCCCACGATGAGAGCCTCCGCTCTTGCTTGGAAAAAACTAACTAATTTAGACTCAATACACCTTAGCACTTTCTCACCACCTCTCCCGATAGACATCCTAAAACACTTTACTATGGACCTATCTCTGAAACACTGGGCATCATCAGGACTGAAATACATACAAGACATATTTCAGGGGACCGATCTATTATCGTTCCTGCAGTTACAACAGAAATACAATCTTCCTCACACGGAATCCTTCACCTACACCGGAGTTAAACATTGCATCTCTCAAATAGCCACACCAATGTACACACTTCCTATTAATTTATGGAAATACCTGACTGACCCCACCTTCAAACTGGAAGGTATATCCCTTTTTTACATTGCCTTTCATTAAAAAACAGGTGTTTACCAAATTAAAACCTCACCTTCACTGGGACGAAGACTTGGGCCAAACTTTCACTGATGCTCAATGGCAGGCAGCCTTACGCTCTATATACAAAGCTACTAATAACCCTGCGTTTTGGGAACGCACACAAAAATATCACTAAGGTGGTATCTCACACCCGCTAAATTGGCGTCATTCAGCAACAAAACCTCAGACTTATGTTGGAGATGCAACTTGGTTAAAGGAGACCTACTTCACATCCTTTGGTCTTGTGCCCCCGTACAAACATATTGAAAAAAAATTTTTCGATTCTTGTCAGGCATAGCACAAAGCCAAATACCTTCCACACCTACATTAGCATTACTAAATCTGACAATTGAAACAATCCCCAACACACTGAGAAGGGTTGTAACAAATATCCTGCTAACAGCTAGACTGAGTCTAACTAGACTCTGGAAAATCAACAAGTCACCTACTATAGAAAGCACTCTTGATCTAGTCAATCTACATCACAACTATGAGCTGATATTAGCCTCTAGTAAGGGATCGATTAAGAGAACACAAATGGAGTGGCTTCCCTGGACTCAGCGGTCCCGAGCAGCGATATTCCTATGAACCCAGTAACTCTGATGGTAAATCCTCTATTAAATACCTGGAGCTTAGATATGTTCTTTGAGTCGATACCAATGTTTCACTCTTATGCTTGACAAACCTTCTTAAACCTTAAAACATCTTCCTGTATCTGTGAGCTGTAATAATAGTTTGTTAATGTGAAAAATTGGAATGTAACCTGTATTCTCTTCTTGTTAAACATTGAAAAAATTCATTAAAAAATGATTGATTAAAAAAAAAATGACCAGCTAAGGGTAGCAGTGACAGCATTACTGTGATACACTGCAAGATTAAAGAATACATGTGTCTTTTATACTTAATTTTATTTTGAATGTTGACTTTAATACACAGTGATTCCCATAGTTTCATAGTTAGTATGGTTGAATAAAGACACCAGTCCATCCAGTTCAACCTGAGTGAGTGTCTACAATTGTCCCTATCCCTGTACATTGCACACTGTCATCAGTCCTTACCCTCAAGGAGCCACAATCCAAGGTCCCCATTCATATACTAGGGCCTATTTTGGACAGAAGCCAATTAACCTACCTGCATGTCTTTGGATTGTGGGAGGAAACCAGAGTGCCTGGATGAAACCCACACAGGCACAGGGAGAACATGCAAACTCCAGGCAGGTGGTGTTCTGGTTGGGATTTGAACCAGCGACCCTTCTTACTGCTAGGTGAGAGTGCTAACCACTATACCACTGTGCCGCCATTCTATAATAATATGTTTAAACAGACTCTAAACCAATAATTCTTAATGCACAGTTGATCACAAGAGCATAAAGAAATGATTGGCATGACTGCACACTAACATAAATGAAGATAAAACCCCTTCTTTTTTTTGAATCTGCAAGTGAAGTAGGACCTGCTAATATTTTCAGTTTTAAAAAGGCTCTTATGTTTCTTAATAACAGTGGAAATTCATTTAAAGCGTACTCTCTCTATGAATTATACATTTGTACTTATACCAGCAGCCTCTGAAAATTTTTTGTTTTGATGAGGTACTTTTCTTGATGATAGGAGAGATTTCCAGTAGCATGGCCTGCAGGCTATATGTATACATCCTGCTGTGATCTGAAAAAGCTTTCTAGTTAGCTGTAACCATTTACAATGCATATGTTAATAGTTTTACTGTTCTATTGCGTACCTTACAAATAATTAATACTCATCGGAACATTATAAGTTGTCGCTGCCAAGGCTCTCTTCCAATTAAATAATGGCATATTCCAGTGCTGGATGGGAGCCCCAGCTGTGACAGGTAACAGCTGTCTAGACATGTTCTATTTATATAAATTTTATATAGAGAGCAATGAAAAGCCCACAAGTATCAAAATCTCCTCTTGCTACACATAGTGATGTTTTTATTTTATCCTGATTCAAATATCGACTGTGATGATTGAAGCAGATTTGAATGTAGGAAACACTCTCTGTTGCAAAATGCAACATACCACACAAATAACATACAGTGGTGTGAAAAAGTGTTTGCCCCCTTCCTCATTTCCTGTTCCTTTGCATTTTTGTCACACTTAAGTGTTTCGGAACATCAAACCAATTTAAACAATAGTCAAGGACAACACAAGTAAACACAAAATGCAATTTGTAAATGAAGGTGTTTATTATTAAAGGTGAAAAAAAATCCAAACCATCATGGCCCTGTGTGAAAAAGTGATTGCCCCCTAAACCTAATAACTGGTTGGGCCACCGTTAGCAGCAACAACTGCAACCAAGCGTTTGCGATAACGTGCAATGAGGCTTTTACAGCGTCCTGGAGGAATTTTGGCCCACTCATCTTTGCAGAATTGTCCTAATTCAGTTACATTAGAGGGTTTTCAAGCATGAACGGCCTTTTTAAGGTCATACCACAACATCTCAATAGGATTCAGGTCAGGACTTTGGCTAGGCCACTCCAAAGTCTTCATTTTGTTTTTCTTCAGCCATTCGGTGGTGGACTTGCTGGTGTGTTTAGGATCATTGTCCTGCTGCAGAACCCAAGTTCGTTTCAGCTTGAGTACACGAACAGATGGTCAGACATTCTCCTTCAGGATCTCTTGGTAGACAGCAGAATTCATAGTTCCTTTTATCACGGCAAGTCTTCCAGGTTCCAGACTGATAGATCTCAATTACTATCTTTCTCAATTGTTACTGAATTTCTTTGGGTCTCGGCATGATGTGTAGCTTTTAAGGATCTTCTGGTGGACCTTACTCTGTCAAGCAGCTCCTATTTAAGTGATGCATTGATTGTGAACAGGTGTGGCAATAATCAGGCCTGGGTGTGGCTAGAGAAATTGAACTCAGGTGTGGACAACCACAGTTATAGTATGTTTTAACAAGGGGGGCAATCACTTTTTCACACAGGGCCATGATGGTTTGGATTTTTTTTCACCTTTAATAATAAACACCTTCATTTACAAATTGCATTTTGTGTTTACTTGTGTTGTCCTTGACTATTGTTTAAATTGGTTTGATGTTCCGAAACACTTAAGTGTGACAAACATGCAAAGGAACAAGAAATGAGGAAGGGGGCAAACACTTTTTCACACCACTGTAGTAGAGCTACTGCCCACATTTCAAGATTTGCTGAAATGTCTTTGGTAAAGAGGCAAAAATGTAAATGTATTTGAATATCATCATATGTAAACGCATTGGCTTTTGCTTTTGTTTTTGAATGAGACGTTAAAATGTGGTACTAATACAAGAGCCATTGTGGTATATTTTAGAACATTGGCTCTCTCTTTCTCTCTTACTACCTATTCGTATATATACTGTATATATGTAATATATGTAGCATAGGCTGCTAGAATGTTAGGTAAATTAAATTTTTTGTGGCATTGCTTTGTAGTCACTGGAGCAGCGGTTTCAGGTTAGACTGTTTTCCCCCTGCCTTCTAGAGGCTTCTGGAACATGGGGAGAGGAGAGTCAAATATGTAGCTTAATATTTATTGTATTTATTGAGTACCAGCCAATCCCTGGAAGTGGAGTAGGCAGAGCCGTCTTAAAGGCAGGGCAAAAGGGGCAGTTGCCCTTGGCCCTGTCATTGTTGTGGAGCCCAAAGCAGCTGCCTCATGCTTGCCAACTATCCCAGTTTAAAATCCCTCATCCCTTGAGGGTTTAGTCCAGTACTGTGTCCTGATATCTCAGTGTAAAGTTATGTTACTAATGCTGCCTTGCTCTGCCCTATTGTTGTGTACAGATGACTCACCTGCAGATCCTGTGTTTACATGTAAATACTGGCATTAATATGTATATAGTGACAACATTCATATGTAAATAGTTGTTGATCGGCAGCATTCATATGTAAATAGAGGCGGTATTCATGTGTACATCATGCCCCCTGAGGTCATATCCACCATCACCTATACTGAATACTGTCCACTGGGGAAATAAAGGGACATGCTTGAAAGTCCTGCCTACAACTGTGGTTATTAAGCCTACCATTAGCCTGATCTACAAAGGTAAGCAAATTAGTGGGGCGGAGAGTAGTGTGGGGTGTGCAGAGGTAGACAGAGAAGGAATTTCTCAGGTGAGCAAGGAGGGGATGTGTAGAGGTAAGGAAGGTGGGTGCAAAGATGAGAAGAGGAGGCAGGTAGAGTTAAAGGGGAGTGGAGAGGATGGGGGAGGTTGGGGGTGCAGAGGTTAGCATGGGTTTTAGGATGCAAAGGTGTACTGACAGGGTGTATAAAGATGTAGGTCATGTGTAGGGCAGCCCATTAATTTCAATGGGCTGTTCTATGCGCTATGAATGTGGAATAAAGTCCCAAATCTTTTTCAAAATCACACAGGTGAGGGTGTCATTAACAATTAATGGCACTGCTATGTATCTCCTAAAAGGAAGCTCATTTCTTTGGTATCAGAAAATATTTTGCATATATTCCCAACACACACACATGTGAATGCAGGCTAAATGTCTCAGTTACATTGGTGGTCAGTGTACATCTTCTCATTACATTAGCGCTTGGTGTAGAATCCTTTCATTCACACTAGTGGCCAGTGTGAATGTCACCCTTACATTAGTGGTCAGTGTAAATCCCTCCTTACATTGGTGATGACTGTGAATGCTTCTATTACATTAGTGGTCAGTGTAAACCCCTATTACATTAATGGTCAGTGTAAACCCATATTACATTGATGGCGAGTGTTGAAACTCTTTATATTAGTAGTCTGTAAAACAAAATCAGCATTGCCATTGATCACACCCTCCCCTCCCCCCAACACTGCAACTGATCCCAGGAGTCCTAAGATCACTATGAGTTTTCTGTCTATTAATGGGTCCCCTCACCTCCGCAGTTCATGGTGTGCAGGCAGTGAGGAGATGATGTGCTGTAACCTCTAGCAGCCAATCAGTAAGCAGTAATGATGTGCAGTAACCTCTATCAACCAGTGAGCAGTGTTGATGTACAGTAATCTCTAGCAACTAATCAGCAAGCAGAAATCATGTGCTGTAAACTCTAGCAACTAATCAGTGAGCTGTAATATGTGCTGTAACCTCTAGCAACCAGTCAGTGAGGGGTAATGATACACTGTAACCTCTGTTTTACACTGTAAAAGGTTTGGTTATGCCAAAATGCTAAATCACAGAAACTCATAAAAAATGTATAAACTAAAAACGACATAGACATAAACATTATATGCCTAATTATCTCGAATGCCATATATGTTTTAGAACTAAAGGGTCAATGTGAGATATTATTCTCATATTAACAAGCTATTTTCCCTCCTTTGCAATACACTGAAATCAAACTGGCTGAATTACTTTGTGATTCGGCTCACTGCAGCTGTCAGTCGGAGGGTCAAGGGAGGAGAGAAATCAGCTGAGTGCTGGGAGCCCTCAGACTGATGTCAGCTGGGAAGGAGGGGGAGAGAAGAGCGAGAGAGCGTCGAGCCACCGACAATCAGCTGAGCGGTGGGAGCAGAGCTCGTACAGGTACAATTGTGCAGTTTTTTTACAGAACACAGGGACAATTATTATAATGGTGCAGAGAGGATGGGAGCATGTAATAGCTGAAATGAGAGCAGCAGGAGTGGGGGGGGGGGACCCTGGTAGAGGAGAGACAGGCAGATATGGGAGGGGGAGAGGGACACAGGAGACAGAGAGCAGGGATGACGGAATCATGCAAAAGGATCACAATGTCAGGGCTCAGCAGCCATGATTATCATGGTCTGTTTGCAGAGGGGAAGGCATAGCTAGGCAGGATCAGCCTGGTATTTGAGGTGATACGGTGGTCCAAATAACACAGCACACAGCACAAGCACTGTGCTGTATAACATGCTTTAGGCCTCTTTCACACGGGGCGGATCAGTAATGATCCGCCCCGTGATGATCCGCTCGCTCAGCGGGGATCGCTCCGTTGTCCCCGCTGAGCCGGCTGTGGACAGGGCGGTCTCCGCACACTGTGCGGGGACCGCCCTGTCAGCTCTCCGCTCTCCTTTATGGGGATCGGATGAGCACGGACCGTGTGTCTGTGTTCATCCGATCCGCTCTACAGACGGATAGAAAAATAGGATTTTCCTCCGTCTGCAGAATCGGACTGTTGCAGAGGTGGAGGAAATCGGGTGTCTGTGGATGTTCATCCACAGACACCCGCTATCCCATAGGGATGAATGTATGCCCGTATTTCATCCGCAAACGGATGGATGAAATACGGACATATCATCCGCATGTGTGAAAGGGGCCTTAGGGAACAGGATCTTTATATTATTTTTTGAGTTAACAGGCGCTTTAAACTCCTGTTTTGAGGCCTCTTTCACACATGTGGAACGTTCATTTTATCAGTTCAGTATCACCAAAATGGATTATCAGTTTTTCATCAATGTTCATCAATTTTTCATTAGTGCTCAACAATTTTTCATGAGTGCTCATAAGTTTTTCATCAGTGCTCATCAGTTTTTCATCAGTTCTCATCAGTTATTCATCAGTTTTTTTTTTTCGTACATCCACTATCAATCATCCACTATCATCCACTATCAATGCAAAAACAGTTTTTAGTCCGATCCGTTTTGTAACGGAAGAAAAATAGAGCTTTGATCAGTTTAAAAAAAAATGGATAACGAAGGATGTTGATTTAAACTGTTGTAAATGAATGATCATCCATTTACATCAGTTTTTCCATAGAGATGCATTGATGACGGTTTTTTGTCCGTTAACGGATGGATAACGGACAAAAAAATAGCAGGTGTGAAAGGGGCCTAATTGTTGCACTCGATAGGAGGGACAGCTCAGCTCTAGAATATCTTGCCACATAAGATCTAATATCCTCCAAAATGTACAATAATAGATTAGCGTAGACCGACCATTTAGGAAACAATCAAAGTTAAAGTTTAATAACTTTAAATATATGAACAGAGTGAGACTCTACTTTAAAACCACATGTGAACTTTTAAATTACTTTTAAGGCATCAAGCAAGACCTCATTTACACAAATGAATATAGTCCTGCCTATGACTTCAAAAATAATGTCTCATACACATTTGTTTCAAAAGCTAGTACACTCACACATCTCTCATGTGAAATACTGTTACACTATGTGCTGACACACTGATCACATTTCCAATGAGAGGTTACATGTTGTTTTGAAAATACTGTTTTGGTGAACAATCTGCAAGATCTTAGGAAATTAATAAATGCGGAGGTGAATTGATCAATGGTAACCAGCAATGACACAGTTAAACATGTCTAAGCTTTATAGAAGATGAAAATATTGGCCAGCATTCAAAGATCTGACAAGCGTTTTTGGATCCACACTCGTGGTATATGACATTCAAGTCATTGACAGTTGCTGCTGGTTTTGTGATTATTCACAACAAAGACATTTGTTTTATATATGACAGTTGATGAATTCCATTCACAGTGCTGATAAGTATTCCTTAGAAAAAAAAATCTTATAGTTAGTTAATATCTTTGTAGAGTATCTTTCCAACAACCCAGAGCTTAATTGCGGTTTGCTTTAGAAGTATGTCATTGGCACATACAGCTTATACATGAAGTCATCTGTTGTTGTAGTCTGTGAATTTGGTCCTGGTCTCTGTAGGCTCATCAAGAGACCATTTACTTTCATTCCTGCAAAAGTTTTACTTAATGGCAGTGTCCTGAAGCTGCAATGGCAGTGTTGACAGGGTATGTTGTACATGTGCATCGTTTGGAGCTTCAACCACAGCAACATTCAACATTGAGGTCCATACGCTTTGTTTTGGGAGGTATTTAAAAAGCCACAGCCTTGCTCTGTAGGTCATGTAATCCAAACATCCACTGCACCATCTGGGACGATTCCTGTCAAGAAAAAATTGAAAAATAAATACTGGGCTAATGGAATGCTAAATGAAGAGGATGCACTTTCAATTCCACGACTTAAAGTGAGGATAACAAAAAAAAAAAGATAGCAACATAGTACACAAAGAAATCTCTTTGTTTCTTATATTACATCCGCTTCAGATTTAAAAAAACAAAAATAAATGTTGCTGCGCATATATCCACTTATACGTGCAAAATAATTTGTGCAAATAATATCAATCCATAACATTCCTTTTCATTATTAATAACGGTAAATCAATCAAATATCTCCTAATGTATACACTTATACAGTATATACTCAATTTAAACATCCAGTGTCATATTGTGAAATACAATAAACACACAGTGACAACAATAAATCATCTGTAACTCTTCAGAATGTCCTTCAAATGAATCCAAACACGTGGTACAGTTTATAGTGGACCAAAAAGGTTTTTAGCAATATTGTGCTAATGCTTCAGGGAAGCATTAGCTCCACCACCACCATTCAAAAAATGCGCTCACCTCACTATTTGACCATACCAGGTCAAATGACACTTTCCCCTATGCTGTGACATGCAAAACTGAGCTTGTTTCTTTTTAGTGGCTACTAGGCAATAATTTTCAAGATATTGGAAATACCAGCACACCCCTTCATTAACAGAATGGATAACTGAATTAAACAAACTCCTGAGAATGGAAGAACTGTCGGCACAATTACATGACTGATATTCTAATTTCCAAGACACATGGCTCCCCTGGATATCTTTTATGGAAAACATTGACTTTGCAACCTTATTATCTTAGAATTACTCCACTTAACCTTGAAACCCTTTTTTTTTTTTCACATACCATAGGGAATCTTGTCGACAGGCCCATAGCATTTTTTCTTTTTTCATCTCTTTTACTTTTTCTCTTTGTCTTTTCTTATATTTAAATAGATCTTTAATGTTTAATTTTGAATGCACAATGGGAATTTAATTTTAATATTTTTCATGGCAACCTATGTTAATATTCATGGACATAATACTAAGTATATTTAGGCCGCCTTTGGATCTTACTGTAAATTTTCATGTTGCTAATTGAGTTTTTTTCTTTTTTTTTTTTTTCTCTTTCTTCTTTCTCTCTTGTAAATTTCTACAAATGTTTATGATAACATTAGGAGATTGATTGACTGGTTTGATATTATTTGCACATATTATTTTGCATGCATAAGGTGATAGGCACAGCAACATTTATTTTTGTTTTTTAGCTATTGACATTGTGGGAACCCAATTGGGTTGTCTGCAGCCACCCCCTAGAAGTTTGACCTATAATATATACACCAATTAAGGTAGCGCAGGATAACACATTCTTTCTTTATCAGCTTCAGATTGCAAGATATAAAGCAAATTTTGTGCAGGGGTTTAAATTTTATTTACATAAAACTAAAATCACTCCAACACAAAAATCTAAGTGTTATGCTGCGTACACACTACCGGACTTTCCGTCAGAAAAGGTCAGACGGTCTTCCCGACAGAATTCCGATAGACTTTCAACGGAGTTCCGATGGATTTTTCAAACGAACGGACTTGCCCACACACGAACAGACCAAAGTCCGTTTGTTTTGAACGTGATGACGTACAACGGAACTAGAAAAAGAAGTTCAATAGCCAGTAGCCAATAGCTTACCAGCATACAGACAAATGGTTTTCCCAATACAAATTGATTCTGTTGGACAAATTTGAAACATATTCTATTTCTAGGTGAATTTTTGAAGGAAAAAAGTCCAATGAAGCCCACACACGATGGTAATATCCGAGGGAATGATTCCGTCTGACCTTATCTGCCAGAAATTTTGGTTGTGTGTACGTGGCATTAGAAGGAAAATACCAACTAACAGATTTCTACCTTTTTTTCTGTTCTGAAATTTTTTTTTTGTTTCCACTATGTCGTTGCAAGACTGATTGCCGAATAGAAGGGTCTGCACCGATTATATTCAGTTTCATTGTTCCAACAAATAAAGTTGCAATGTCTCCCTTTAGAAGTAATTAACCCTTAGAGAAATGCCTTTAGCAGAGGATGGTTAAACTTTTACTTGTATGTTAGTGTAGACAAGTAAGAAATCAAAGCCAATCATACAAGTGGAAATGATATTCCTGGCCCAAATGTATCCTACAAATAGAAATGTATGATTCACCTGGATACATTAAGGAGTTGTGATGATATATAAAGTTTAACACATGTCAAAGTTGCAAAATTGCATTCAGGCATTAAGATTTGTTTTACCTTTGAGTATTAAGGAGTTAACATAATATGCAGCATGATATGTTCAGATACTGATTGATGTTCATTTTAATAAATTTGCATTGTAACATTAACCACTTTCAGACCGGACCATTTTGCTGGTCAATGACCAGAGGTCTTTTTACAATTTGGCACTGCCCTGCTTTAACTGGTAATTGTGCGGTCATGCAATGTTGTACCCAAACAAAATTTGTGTCCTTTTCTTCTCACAAATAGAGCTTTCTTTTGATGGTATTTGATTGCCTCTGCGATTTTTATTTTTTGCGATATAAACGTAAAAAGACCGCAAATTTTGAAAAAAAATGATATTTTCTAATTTTTGTTATTAGAAAAATCCAATAAACTCAATTTTAGTCATACATTTAGGCCAAAATGTATTCAGCCACATGTCTTTGGTAAAAAAAAAGTCAATAACTGTATATTTATTGGTTTGCGCAAAAGTTGTCACATCTACAAACTAAGGTACGTTTTCTGGAATTTACGCAGCTTTTAGTTTACGACTGCCTATCTCATTTCTTGAGGTGCTAAAATGGCAGGGCAGTACAAAACCCCCCCAAATGACCCCATTTTGGAAAGTAGACCCCCTAAGGAAATTGATAAGTGGCATGTTGAGCCCATTGAATATTTTATTTTTTTGCCTCAAGCGATTGAATAATGACAAAAAAAATTATTTTTTTTTTTTACACAAAGTTGTCACTAAAAGATATATTGCTCACACATGCTATGGGCATATGTGAAATGACACCCCGAAATAAATTCTGCTGCTTCTCCTGAGTATGGGGATACCACATATGTGGGACTTTTTGGGAGCCTAGCCGCGTACGGGGCCCCGAAAACCAAGCACCGCCTTCAGGCTTTCTAAGGGCGTAAATTTTTGATTTCACTTCTCACTACCTATTACAGTTTTGAAGGCCATAAAATGCCAAGATGGCACAAAACCCCCACAAATGACCCCATTTTAGAAAGTAGACACCCCAAGCTATTTGCTGAGAGGCATGTTGAGTCCATGGAATATTTTATATTTTGCCACAAGTTGCGGGAAAATTACAAACTTTAATTTTTTTTTATTTTTTTTTCACAAAGTTGTCACTAAATGATATATTGCTCACACATGCCATGGGCATATGTGAAATGACACCCCGAAATAAATTCTGCTGCTTCTCCTGAGTACGGGGATACCACATGTGTGGGATTTTTTGGGAGCCTAGCCGCGTACGGGGCCCCGAAAGCCAAGAACCGCCTTCAGGTTTTCTAAGGGCGTAAATATTTGACTTCACTCCTCACTACCTATTACAGTTTTGAAGGCCATAAAATGCCAAGATGGCACAAAACCCCCACAAATGACCCCATTTTAGAAAGTAGACACCCCAAGCTATTTTCTCAGAGGCATGTTGAGTCCATGGAATATTTTATATTTTGCCACAAGTTGCGGGAAAATTACAAACTTTTTTTTTTATAATTTTTTTTCACAAAGTTGTCACTAAATGATATATTGCTCACGCATGCCATGGGCATATGTGAAATGACACCCCAAAATAAATTCCGCTGCTTCTCCTGAGTACGGGGATACCACATATGTGGGACTTTTTGGGAGCCTAGCCGCGTACGGGGCCCCGAAAACCAAGCACCGCCTTCAGGCTTTCTAAGGGCGTTACAGTTTTGAAGGCCATAAAATGCCAAGATGGCACAAACCCCCCCAAATGACCCCATTTTGGAAAGTAGACACCCCTAAATTTAGGGGTACACTAGTGAGACTAGGTAATAAATGGCGGGTGCCCTGAAACTATAAAAAAATAACTAACCAACCAGCGTCACCTGTAACAGTTATATGGTGATCACTGGTGAAAGGGTTAACTAGGGGGCAATCAGGGGGCTTTATGCGGTAGTATATGGGGGTCCCTGGCGCTATAAAAAGCTGCAGCGAACCTAAATACCTACCTGCCTAACTAGCGTCACCTGTGACACTAATACAGCGATCAGAAAAACGATCGCTTATTAGGCTGGGTTCACACTGGAGCGATGCAGGAACGCCACGAATCCGCGGCGGGTTCCCGCATCGCATGCCTCCCGGCGGCAGTTCATACTGCCCTATGCGAACTGCTGGGAGTGTCAGTGAAATGTTAATGACACCCCCAGATCAGTTTGCATATCGCAGTGCGATCTGCAAACTCGGATCGCATGGTGTGAACACCCATGCGATCCGATTCTGCTGCGGACCAAAAAAAGGGTCCCGTGCGAGTTTGCGGCGGGTGCGGCGGGTGCGACACGAATTCAGCCATACTATCTGTATGGCTGAACTCGAATCGCACAGAGATCGGATGTGATTTGCACTGCAGTGCGGTGCGAATCACATCCGTTCTCATAAACCGTTGCAATGTGAACCCAGCCTTAGTGACACTGGCGACGGGGGGTGATCACGGGGTTAAACCTTTATTGGGGGGGTTAGGGGGGGTACCTTAGAACTAAAGGGGGCTAACCCTAACTGCCCTAACAGTTATTACAGTCACAAATGACACCCGCCGGGTGATCAGGGGGTTAAACCTTTATTAGGTAATAAATGGCGGATGCCCTGAAACTATAAAAAAATAACTAACCAACCAGCGTCACCTGTAACAGTTATATGGTGATCACTGGTGAAAGGGTTAACTAGGGGGCAATCAGGGGGCTTTATGCGGTAGTATATGGGGGTCCCTGGCGCTATAAAAAGCTGCGGCGAACCTAAATACCTACCTGCCTAACTAGCGTCACCTGTGACACTAATACAGCGATCAGAAAAATGATCGCTTATTAGGCTGGGTTCACACTGGAGCGATGCAGGAACGCCACGAATCCGCGGCGGGTTCCCACATCGCATGCCTCCCGGTGGCAGTTCACACTGCCCTATGCGAACTGCTGGGAGTGTCAGTGAAATGTTAATGACACCCCCAGATCAGTTCGCATATCGCAGTGCGATCTGCAAACTCGGATCGCATGGTGTGAACACCCATGCGATCCGATTCTGCTGCAGACCAAAAAAAGGGTCCCGCGCGAATTTGTGGCGGGTGCGGCGCAAATTCAGCCATACTATCTGTATGGCTGAACTCGAATCGCACAGAGATCGGATGTGATTTGCACTGCAGTGCGGTGCGAATCACATTCGTTCTCATAAACCGCTGCAATGTGAACCCAGCCTTAGTGACACTGGCGACGGGGGGTGATCACGGGGTTAAACCTTTATTGGGGGGGTTAGGGGGGTACATTAGAACTAAAGGGGGCTAACCCTAACTGCCCTAACAGTTATTACAGTCACAAATGACACCAATGCAAAAAAAAAAAAATGCAATTGGTGTCACTGTGACTGGGGGGGCAGGGGTAATTGGGGGGATGATCGGGGGGTGAAGGGGGGGTGTGAGTGTGCCTGGCATGTTCTACTGTGTAGTGTCGTGTTGGTACAACTCACCGATCCTCTCTCCTCGGTTCCGGAACGAAAAATACCGACACGGAGGAGAGATTACATCACTTCCTCTCCTGTGTTTACATTACAGGAGAGGAAGTGATGTCACGGAGCATTTCTATTCGTCGGGAGCGATCGCGAGGGGGTGGCCATGAATGAATGGCCGCCCCCTCATCCCGGATCGCTCCCGAACTAATACCGACCGCCGCAGGCACCGGGGGGGGGGCCCGATCGGACCCCCCACCCGCGGGAAGGCAGGGACGTATATATACGCCCATATGCCTGCCCATGCCATTCTGTCGACGTATATCGTCGTGCGGTGGTCGGCAAGTGGTTAAAAAGGTACCTTCGATGACTACAATGGCCAGTAACTGCCTTATGGCCCATACAGATGATCCGAAAATTGGACGACAGAATATCCAACTTTTTTTGCTTAATAGTTGCAAGTAGAAATTGAAAGGTTACTAAAGTCACTAAAATTCTCGTATGACAGAAAAAAAAAAAATCAGACGACAACTGTACTGACTAAACGAAAATCTTATGATCTGGTATCGTACGAGGAAAATTTCCATGCTTGTCCTATCGAATAATATCTGATAAATCGTCATGATCGGCTCTGGAAAAGCTCTGTACTAATGATCCAATTATCGTACGTTTGCGTCAAAAGCGTTATTTTTCGTCTGATTTTCAGATCGTGTGTACGGGCCATTAATGTCCTGCAATCAAGCTAATGATGCTGATGCTTACAAATATCCTTGTTGCCACTCTTTGTGCCAGCTATGTTCACTAGGACTACAGGGTGTAAAAGTGATGTCACATTGGTCTGGCTTTTACTGCAGTCAACATTGCCCTGTGCTTGTCAATCAACAGTAGATCGTGTCTAACCAACCTAATCCAATATGCCTAGCATAACAATCTCCACCAATTACCAAATGTAATGATGGGATATACAGTATACTGTAGGCAGCAGGAAGGAAATTACATCCTTGTGCTGCCCAAGTCTGCCAGCATCAGCTTTAGAAATGGGGAGCAGGGGCATACAAGGCTGATGGCAAAGTTCAATTGTAAATCTCTATGAGATAGGAAACAATTTTCAGGTAACCTTTTGGCTAAGGATGAGCCAAACACCCCCCGGTTTGGTTCACACCAGAACATGCAAACGGGAAAACAATTTATACGAACAAGCGAACACCGTTAAAGTCTATGGGACGTGAACATTAAAAATCAAAAGTGCTAATTTTAAAGGCTTATATGCAAGATATTGCCATAAAAAGTGTCTGGGGACCTGGCTCCTGCTCCAGGGGACATATCAATGCAAAAAAAAGTTTTAAAAATTGCTGTTTTTTTGGGAGCAGTGATTTTAATAATGCTTAAAGTGAAACAATAAAAGTGTAATATTCCTTTAAATTTCGTACCTGGGAGTGTATATAGTATGCCTGTGAAGGGGCGCATGTTTCCCGTGCTTAGAACTGTTCGAATTTGCCACGAATACCGCATAATGTTCCATGTTTGGTGAACAGGCGAACACCCGATGTTCTAGTTAAATGTAAGTACTCATCCCTACTTTAAACAATGACCTTTTATGGAGTCACTTACATAAATGGATACTACCTTTAGCTGAGCTTTCACAGATTGAAAATGCCTTTGTATAAAGCCCTTAGTTCACTTTCTTTTTTTAATCAAAGAGATACCCTTAAAACAAGTTTCAGATCTCACAAAACACCTTATAAAAATGGTATATTGCCAGCTCAGAACATATAAGTGTGACCAGTAAGTTGTAGCTTAAGCAATAAATACAAAAATAATGAATGTGGTGTACATATTTGACACACGTTTATACTCCCTGCTTAGTATTACACAAATATTTTCAGTAATAACAATAAAAGAATGGTTGAGAAAAGAAAAGCAGATAGTGAAAAGTGTAGTGTCTCCTTACTTTGGTGTTCAGTGGAGAGATGGCCCCTTGCAATAACAATCAATGCCCTTACATTACGTCTACATCATTGGGGTTGTCATTGGGGAAGGGCCCACCTTACACTGATGGTAAGTGATAGAGGTGCCCTCCTACTTAGATGAACCTTGGTCTTACACCACTGGCTTTGTCAAGTGAGTTTAGCGCTGGAACTGTGTATACACTGAGATATTAATCTGCTTACTGGTCAAGGAACCCCTAGAAACCTCTAGAGGAAATCAAAGATTACACAGAATCCTAGTTAAAAAAAGGTTGCCCTAGACAGACCAATTGTTAGAGGAGGAATCAGTACTCAAAGACCTTTCTGTTAACCTGTGGAAGTTAGCTGAGAGTTTATGTAACCATCCAATGGTTGCCTTGTACCACTGGTTTGCTGTTCTCTGTTAGCCCTTGTTTGAAGTCTCTAGGCAAGGTTTAACAACTGTGGACATTTATAATATGTGTACATTAGTTTCACAATAAACCAAGTCCATTCAGTGAGACAGACAAGTGAAAAAAAAAAAAAACATAGATACACTTGCTCAGAGACATTGTGCAGGCTGGATTAGTGTACTTTCTCTGAAAAAAAGCTAATTTCTTTGAAGTTTTGTCTACTTGAAATAATCATAACATAGTAATAAGATTTCTGATTGGCATTAACACCATTATCCGTGTTGTTAGAGCAGTTGGTTCTCAGGGCTTCTCAGGAAGACTCCCACCAGTCAGCAGTGTAAGGGGGTAATGATTGTACAGTCTCCACTTTTTGCCTTTAGCTAGCTATAGACAAATTTTCATTTTAATTTTTGCTTGATTGTCTAATCATTTATGGGGTCAAATCAACATTTGTTTTTGACCACAGTGACATGAAAATTCAAAGGAGTAGGATGGACATTTCAGAATTTCTAGTGTGATTTTAATTCCGGAAAGTCCATTCACTCCAAAATTAAATGTTAAAAGTAAATCTTTTTAAGTACTTGCAAACAGCATGTTATTGAATGTTTTAATGATTATTTTCCTATGAATCCTCGTACAAATGTTTGTTTAAAAATGTACTATTGTATTGCCAGCTTAAAGTGGTACTAAACCCAAGACCCTGCATTCACTATATCTGGTCTCCCACAGTATACAGAACATGCAAATGCTAAAACACCTTTTCTAATCAGCAGTTAGAGCAGTCTTGTGACTTCTATCAGTGTCCGGTTAAACCTTGTAGGAGGAGTTTTCATTCCCCCCCCCCTTGATCCTCTGTCTGGACAGTGCTGATTGGCTCAGTTCTGATCACATCCACTCTCCCAAGAAAAAAAAAACTCTCTAGCAATAGACCCCAGCTGAGCATGTGCAGTAATGCTCTGTTCTATCAGGAGATGGGTTGGAGTCAGTTAGGAGGATCACAGAGAGAGGATCACACAGGCTTTATACACAATGCAGATGATTAACCCCTTAGCTTCCACAGTAAGGATAACAAGCATGATTTACTGCATATACAGACTGATTTTACTGTTGTGGGTTTAGTATCACTTTAATATTAGAAAACCTCATTAGCATTACCTTTAGCTACAGAGTGTAATGCATATAAAAATAATATTATGGTGAAGTTCTTTTTTTAAAATGAAATGCCATATTTTTTAGGAACGCTGTCAGAACCCTCTGTGTCCTGTTGGAATGGAATGTGAAGGCTATTTTAGTTGCTTACAGGCTGTTAATGCTGTTAATGCTGTCATCCTCCACAAAGATACAGCAGCAATATGCATTATATAATTGAGCTAACTAAACATATGGCATTGGTTTTCCTTGAAAAGATATATTTATGCTGGGAGTTTTTACACGGTAGGAGCTTTATTTTAGAGACATTCCTTTCATTCAGTTGATCTGATATTTGAGCATTGTGCAAGTAGTTATTACATGCAATGATGCAGCAGGACTGAGCTGCTTTGATACTTCAAAAACATTCAGGCTACCCACGGCCACTGCTCCTGGCCATGCGGATCATAACATTGTAGATAAAATTATGTTGGTTCTATATTTCCTTATATTATTTATATGCCACTGTTAGATAGTACAGTGCCTTGCAAAAGTATTCACCCCCTTGGCTTTTTACCTATTTTGTTACATTACAGCCTTTAGTTCAATGTTTTTTTAATCAAATTATATTGATGGATCAGAACACAATAGTCTAAGTTGGTGAAGTAAAATTTGAAAAATATATACATAAAACAATTGTTCAGGAATAAAAAACTGATAATTGGCATGTGCGTATGTATTCACTCCCGATGTTATGAAGCCTATAAAAAGCTCTGTTGCAACCAATTACCTTCAGAAGTCACATACTTAGTGAAATGATGTTCACCTGTGTGCAATCTAAATGTCACATGATCTATCATTACATTGAAAGGCCTCAGAGGCTACAACACCTAAGCAGGAGGCACCACTAACCAAACATTGCCATGAAGACCAAGGAGCTCTCCAAACAAGTAAGCGACACACTTTTTTTCCCTTAGGTGAATGGGTAGGGGTACAATGTACCCCTTACTCATTCGCATAGGGTGGGGGGCAGAATCTGGGGGCCCCTTATTAAAGGGGGCTCCCAGATTCCGATAAGCCTCCCGCCCACCGCCCCCCGACAACCAATGGCCAGGGTTGTCGGGAAGAGGCCTTGTACTCCTCAACATGAGGACAAGGTGTCTTGGGGTGGGGGGTTCATAGGCCATCCCCCTTCCCCAAAGCACCCACCCCCCATGTTGAGGACATGCGGCCTGGTATAATTCAGGAGGGGGGGCACTCACTCGTCCCCACCCCCTTTCCTGACCGGCCGGGCTGCATGCTCGCATAGGGGTCTGGTATGGATTTTGAGGGGACCCCACACCATTTTTTCGGCATGGGGGTTCCCCTTAAAATCCATACCAGACCTAAGGGCCTGGTTTAACCCTGGAGGGGAACCCATGTCGGTTTTTATTATCAGAGAGGCGACTTTTCCTGTAAAGTCGTTTCAATATAGATGGAGATCCGACTTGGAGGTGACTTCCATTGAATTCTATGGGACAAGTCACCTAGAAGTGGGATTGAAGTAGTACAAGAGCCTTTTCTGAAGTCGGAGCGACTGCAGTAGTGTGCATTAAGATGGATCCATTCACTTACATTGATTTTTTCATGTAGCGCGACTTGAGGCAACTAGGGGTGACTTGGAGTGACTTGAAGTCGGATCCAAAGTTACCCCTGTGTGAATGGACTCTTATACAAGCTGTACACTTTACATTGTAGCAAAGTGTAATTTCTTCAGTGTTGTCACATGAGAAGATATAATATTTACAAAAATGTGAGGGGTGTACTCCTTTTTGTGAGATACTGTATATACTATATAAAGGTTAGCAGTAATGAATGATGACAGTTCTTGTAAGTATTGATATGAGACAATGCAACAATTGATGATTTCAGAATATTATCAGCCTTGATGCCTGTAGTACCATAGGAGGGGTAGCAGTGTGTGGTGGATACATAGATATTATGGATACTAGGATGTTTCCACTCTGCAGGTATACTCCCTATTCTGACCCTACTCACCAGGAACCTTTTTTTCTGATCTCACTTTCCCCAGTCACTCAATTCAGATGCTTCATAATGGTGCAGGGTCCACACAACGATGGCCAACAAAGATCTTGAGAGACTACAGCATCCACTTGGACAGCTAGGTTCTCTGAGAGAGTGACAGAGTGCTTAGGGGAACAATTCAGCAGACTCTACTCCAGTAGGGATGAGCTTTGGGTTCAAGTCCAACTCATGTTCGACTCTAACATTGCCTGTTCGCCTGTTCACCAAACAGCAAACAATTTGGGGTGTTCATGGCAAATTTGAAAAGCTGCAGAACACCCTGTAAAAGTCCATGGGAGAAATCTAAAGTGTTAATTTTAACCACTTGCTTACAGGGCACTTAAACACCTTCCTGCCCAGACCAATTTTCAGCTTTCGGTGCTCTCACACTTTGAATGACAATTACTCAGTCATGCAACACTGTACCCAAATGAATTTTTTGCCTTTTTTTTCCCACAAATAGAGCTTTCTTTTGGTGGTATTTGATCACCTCTGGGGTTTTTATTTTTTGCGCTATAAATGAAAAAAGACCGAAAATTTTGAAAAAAAACGCATATTTCTTTGTTTCTGTGACAGAATTATGCAAATTATTAATTTTTCTTCATAAATTTTGGTCACAATTTATACTGCTACATGTCTTTGGTAAAAATAACCCAAATTAGTGGATATTATTTGGTCTTTGTGAAAGTTAGAGAGTCTACAAGCTGTGGTGCGAATCGCACAAAATTGATCACATCTGATGTACTGGTGACCTATCTCGCTTCTTGTGACCCGAACAAGTCAGGAAAGTACAAATACCCCCCAAATGACCCCTTTTTGGAAAGTAGACATTCCAAGGTATTTAGTAAGAGGTATAGTGAGCTTTTTGATGTTGTCATTTTTTTCCCACAATTCTTTGCAAAATTAAGATTTTTCATTTTTTTTTTTTTTCTCCACAAAATTGTCATTGTAATAGGTTATTTCTCTCACATGGCATGTGTATACCACAAATGACACCCCCCAAAAAATTCTGCTACTCCTCCTGAGTATTACAATACCATATGTGTGGGACTTTTTCACAGCCTGGCCACATAGAGAGGCCCAACATGCAGGTAGCGCCATCATGTGTTCTAGGAACATAAGTTACACATCTAACTTGTTGACTATTTATTACACTTTTGAAGCACCAGGACAATGACACGTGACACTGATGACAGATGGCACTGATACGTGGCAATGATGACAGGTGGCACTGATGACAGATGGCACTAATATGTGGCACTGATGACAGATGGCACTAATATGTGGCACTGATGACGCGTGGCACTTATACGTGGCACTGATGACACGTGGCACTAATACGTGGCACTGATGACACGTGGCACTGAAACGTGGCACCGATGACAGATGGCACTAATACGTGGCACTAATATGTGCCACCGATGACAGATGGCACTAATACATGCCACCGATGACGCGTGACACTGATGACAGATGGCACTGATAAGTGGCATTGATGACACGTGACACTGACAACAGATGGCACGTGACACTGACAGGTGGCACTGATGACAAATGGCACTGATACGTGGCACTGATGACAGATGGCACTATGTGGCACTGATGACACGTGGCACTGACGGCAGGTGGCACTGACGGCAGGTGGCACTGACGGCAGGTGGCACTGGGGGCAGGTGGCACTGGGGGCAGGTGGCACTGACGGCAGGTGGCACTGGGGTGGATGGCACTGGGGGCAGGTAGCACTGGGGTGGATGGCACTGGGGGCAGGTAGCACTGGGGTGGATGGCACTGGGGTGGATGGCACTGGGGGCAGGTAGCACTGGGGTGGATGGCACTAGGGGCAGGTAGCACTGGGGTGGATGGCACTGGGGGCAGGTAGCACTGGGGTGGATGGCACTGGGGGCAGGTAGCACTGGGGTGGATGGCACTGGGGCAGATAGCACTGCTGGGGGCGGATGGCACTGCTGGGGGCGGATGGCACTGCTGGGGGCGGATGGCACTTTTTATTTCATTTTTTTTTTTTTTTTTTTTTCCGGAATCAGAACGGCTGCCGCTGCAGCCGTTCATCTCTCCCCTCTCGCACTGTCTGTGCGAGGAAGGAGAGCGGCGCTGCGAGATGATCTCATATGTTTACATATGAGATCATCTCCCATTGGACACGCCGATCACGCTGTAAACGGCCGCTGTGATTGGCCGTTTACAGCGATCTGTGTTTGCCTGTCCCCGGGGGACACGGCGAACACAGAACTTCCGCGATGCGCGCCCGCGGCGGTGCGCATTGCGGAAGTAAACATCAGGCCGTCCAGGGACGACCGCCCAAACGAACGCGCCTGCTCTACGGCCGTAATTCGGCTATAGGGCGGGCGCGAGGAGGTTAAAGGCTTATATGCAAGTTATTGTCATAAAAAGTGTTTGGGGACCTGGGTCCTGCCCCAGGGGACATGTATCAATGCAAAAAAAAGTTTTAAAAATGGCAGTTTTTTCAAGAGCAGTGATTTTAATAATGCTTAAAGTGAAACAATAAAAGTGTAATATTCCTTTAAATTTCGTACCTGGGAGTGTATATAGTATGCCTGTGAAGGGGCGCATGTTTCCCGTGCTTAGAACTGTCCCTGCACAAAGTGTCATTTCTGCAGGAAAAAAAGTCATTTAAAATCACTCACAGCTATAATGAATTGTCAGCTCCCCTTAATACAGAGAACAGTCATTGAAAGTCATTGATAAAAAAAAAAAGTGTCTCCGGTGGAGACAGAGGATGGATGCGCTGCGCTGGAGGGAGAAATCACCCATTGCTGGATCAGATCAGCCATCGCTGGACCCCGGAGAGATGATCATCCATCGCTGGATAGCAAGAGTGGATTTCCACCGCTGGAATCTTTTTTTATTTTTTTTATTTTTTAATAAAGGATTTTTGCAACGGTGTGTGTGTTTTTTTTAAACTATTTTTTACACTTTCTTTGTGAAATGGTAGGGGTACTTTTGTACCCCCTTACCATTTCAAACAGGGGGCCTGCAGGATCTGGCGGTCCCCTTGTTAAAGGGGGCTACCAGATTCTGATAAGCCCCCCGCCCGCAGACCCCCATAACCACCGGCCAGGGTTGTGGGGATGAGGCCCTTGTCCTGATCAACATGGGGACAAGGTGCTTTGGGAGGGACCCCAAAGCATCCTCCCAATGTTGAGGGCATGTGGCCTGGTATGGTTCAGGGGGGCGCTCTCTCATCCCCCCCCTATTTTCCTGTGGCCTGCCAGGTTGTGTGCTCAGATAAAGGGTCTCGTATGGATTTTTAGGGGGAACTCAACGCCATTTTTTTTTTTAAATTTGGTGTGGAGTTCCCCTTAAAATCCATACCAGATCTGAAAGGTACGGTATGGATATTAGGGGGGAACCCCACATAATTTTTTTTTAATTTGACGTGGGGTTCCCCTTAATATCCATACCAGACCTGAAGGTCCTGGTAATTGAATTTGGGGGAATCAATGACTTTCAATGACTGTTCTCTGTATTACGGGGAGCCGACAATTCATTATAGCTGCGAGTGATTTTAAATTACCTTTTTTCTGGCAGAAAAAAACACTTTGTGCAGGGACAGTTCTAAGCACGGGAAAAATGCGCACCTTCACAGGCATACTATAGACACCCCCAGGTTTCAAAATTTTGAGAAATATTACACTTTTATTGTTTCACATTAAGCATTATTCAAATCACTGCTCCCGAAAAAACGCCCGTTTTTAAAACTTTTTTTTGCATTGATACATGCCCCCTGTGGCAAGACCCAGGTCCCCAAATACTTTTTATGACAATAACTTGCATATTAGCCTTTACAATTAACACTTTTGATTTTGAACGTTCGAGTTCCATAGACTTTAATAGGTTTCTAAAGTTCACACAAATTTTAGGTCTGTTCGCAGGTTCTGGTGCGAACCAAACCGGGGGTGTTCGGCTCATCCTTATACTCCATCAGTAACAATACCACAGTGCCACTCAGAGAGTTGATAACCCCGCAAATACAAGCAAAATAGCTTTAGGGGGTAGCACAGTCCAGAACTGAATGGTTAACAAAATAACTAGGCATAGGAGGTGTAGGACAACTGAGTCACCCATAAACGTGACGTGAGCATGTATGTTTGTTTTTTTATGTACCCCACCTTTAGGCCTCCTATGGAGGTAGCCATATTATTTAGTTTTTCTGACTTTGAGAAAGAGTGCTATTTCTAGAGAAGTTCCATGGATTATAATGAACTAAATAATTGACTTTCAGAGCTCTGTAATTAGCATGCTTTTCAAAGACAGATCATTTTTGCTTTTACAGAATGCTGTAACAGGCTCTTTGTAGCAGGTTTCATTTCGGTGTCTTTTACACGCAAAATCAAGAACTGTTTTATTTTTTTGTATGACCTCTAATTTGAATAAGCCATCCTTATCCTGTATAAATAGGACAATGGAAAAAGTACCTAAATAAGCAGTTAAGGTATGGCACCATTTTTAGTGACTCCAGGATACAGCTGTCTGGCACCTTCTTATCAGTTCTTTCAATGTACAACACAATGAAGGTGACATTGCAGCTATCAATTATGGAAGTGCACTCTACATTACACAATAGTGTTTATTTAAGTCACAAGTCTAGTAATTGTAAGGAAGTAAAGTTTACATTAACTTATTATGGCTCTCAAGGGGGCTATGCATGGAGCATTTTAAGCTAAACTTATAATTATATAATATAGTGCTAACCCCAAAGAAGCTGATGGTTAAGATGGGCCCTCTGTTCTTAGCCTTGGCATCCTAAAGATCCTCTGCCCCTCAAATAAAATAATTTGTGTTACCCAATGCCAGAGTTATCTTAAGAAACCAGACACCAAGCAATTGATAGGGGTGAACTCAATGTATTGGGTTTAATTTACTAAAACAGGGGAGTGCAACATTTGATGCAGCTGTGTATGGTAGCCAATCAGTTTTTAACTTCAGCTTATTCAATTAATCTTTGACAATAAGACCTGGATACTGATTGGTTTCTATGCATCAGATTTTGCACTCTCCCTTTTAAGTAAAACAACTCCATTATTCTCTCAGAGAGTTTATAACCCCTGCAAATACAAGTAAAATAGCTATAGAGGGTAGCACAGTCCAGTAGGGATGGGCTCGGGCGTGTTCGCACACTCCACGTGTAGAGCCCAGCAGGAAGTCGGCACGGTGCTGCGCTAATCACAGACAGTGAGACATTTCCCAATCTCTGCAGCTGCACATCGGGACAATGTCTCACTGCCTGTGATTAGCACAACACCATACCGACTTCCTGGCGGGCTCTACACGTAGAGTGTGCGAACACACCCGAGCCCATCCCTACAGTCCAGCACACTGAATGGTTAACAAAATAACTAGGCATAAGAGGTGTAGGACAACTGAGTTGGCAAGAACAGTGGCAGTGCCACAAAAGGATGCAGTAACAGGCAGTAGAAAACACAGTATAACAATAACAGGGATATACTGCCGGTATAAACTAATGGTGGCTTACTAGGCCTTGTTAAACATAGTCAGAATTTAAACAACATAAGCAGTGTAGGAGTGTATGAGAGCAACTTGTAAGATGGATGATGAATGGTGGGGGGGAGGGGCAGTCTCTTAGGCCAGAGGTGGTAATTATGAACTTTGGCTGCAGATCATCGACAGCAATTGTGCAGCAGAGATATTAACCACTTTCAGACCGGACCAATTTGCTGGTCAAAGACCAGACCACTTTTTGCGATTCGGCACTGCGTCGCTTTAACTGACAATTGCGCGGTCATGCGACGTGGCTCCCAAACAAAATTGACGTCCTTTTTTTTCCACAAATAGAGCTTTCTTTTGGTGGTATTTGATCACCCCTGCGGTTTTTATTTTTTGCGCTATAAACAAAAATAGAGGGACAATTTTGAAAAAAACGCATTATTTTTTACTTTTTGTTATAATAAATATCCCCCAAAAATATATAAAAAAACATTTTTTTCCCTCAGTTTAGGCCGATACGTATTCTTCTACATATTTTTGGTAAAAAAAATCACAATAAGCGATTATTGATTGGTTTGCGCAAAAGTTATAGCGTTTACAAAATAGGGATAGTTTTATAGCATTTTTATTAATAATTTTTTATTATTTTTTTTTACTAGTAATGGCGGCGATCAGTGATTTTTATTGTGACTGCGACATTGTGGGGGACCCATCGGACATTTTTGACACATTTTTGGGACCATTGTCATTTATACAGTAATCACTGCTATATAAATGCAGTGATTCCTGTGTAAATGACACTGGCAGTGAAGGGGTTAACCAGTGGGTGGCAGTGTAGGGGTTAAGTGTTCCTAGGGGTGTGTTACTAACTGTGGGGGGGTTGGGCTTTCATTTAGTGAACACTGATCTCTGCTCCAATCACATGGAGCAGAGATCAGCGTCACTAGTTGCTAGGCAGAATGGAGAAATGCTGTTTACTCGGCATTTCCTCCATTCGGCCGCTCCGTGAGACAATCGCGGGGATGCCCGCGGCGATCGAGTCCGCGGGTCCCGCGACTAGACTCACGGGGGTCGCTCCCGATGGCAGGGCGGCATTGAATATTGGACGAACCTGTACGCCAATATGCCTGCCTGTGCCATTCTGTCGACGTACATCGTCGTGCGCTGGTCGGGACGTGGTTAAAGGCAATAATAGAGAGAGTGAAGTCTGGTCTAGCTGTGGCTGCAGCTCACTCAACAAAAGGTAGGAGGCTGTAGATGTCACTGGATCTTTGGCAATGTCACTCTCCACCTTGGGCTCTTTAAGGCCCACTCTATCTCCTGCTCCCACCAACAGGTCTAAACACAACTCCTGTGGCACCAAGAGAGTAAGCTATTTCCTGAGCAAACTAATATAAAGGCATCTAGACCCCTCCTGTGTCCCACAGTCTGTTCGGACCTTTTGTAGTTTAGAAAATCAGTTGGTGTCATTACAAGGCTGCCACCTCGAACTGCTGCTCTCCTTACTCCAGATGCCTTAAATCGAATTCTATGGGTTTGCATCTACGTAGTTCGCCCCCTGCTGGCCAAAGAATAATTTTGAGGCTGCAAATGGGCACAGTGAGGCTGCAGATGGGCACAGTGAGCCTGCAAATGGGCACAGTGAGGCTGCAGATGGGCACAGTGAGGCTGCAGATGGGCATTGTTTACCAGTAGCTGCTGCATTTTCCACCCTAGGCTTATACTCGAGTCAATACGTTTTCCCAGTTTTTTGTGGTAAAATTAGGTGCCCCGGCTTATATTCAGGTCAGCTAATACTCCAGTATGTACGGTAATAGATATAGTTAAACACAATGGAACTCTATCAAAAAGCGCATTTAGCATAAATGTTCCAAAGTGCAATATAGTGCAGCACAATATAAATCAATCAATAAGTTAATTTAAAAACATATAGTGCAAAATAGTTCAAAAATAGTAACAATCTCCAAAGTCCAATATTTCTGTTCAATATGATACAGATAGATGCACCCAAGTGTCTTCAAGATAAATTCATGCTTTCGTGCTCATGTTCCACCAGGTGAAAAACCTGCTCACCCTAATTGTAAAATAAGACAGCATATGGTATATGATAATCCAGACTCAAGTATGCAAAGACCCACTCCTCAATCCTTCGTCCTGCACTCTGGATGGATGTTTCCTCCAACTCCACCACAACAGCTCACATATCTACATTGGGTTTATGGAAGATACAAAGGCACAAATATAGGGGGTTATTTATGAAAGGAAAATCCACTTTGCACTGCAAGTGCACTTGGAAGTGCAGTCGCTCTAAATCTAAGGGGTAGATCTGAAAAGAGTGGAAGCTCTGCTGATTTTATCATCCAATCATGTGCAAGCTAAAATACAGTTTTTTTTTATCTTCCTTGCATGTCCCCCTCAAATCTATAGGGACTTTACTTCCAAGTGCACTTTAAGTGCACTTTCGAGTGTACTTGCAGTGCAAAGTGGATTTTCCATTCGTAAATAACCCCCATAGTGTACTTCTGCTAAATAATGTTTATTCCCACAAGCAAACACATACCCTTACTAACATAATCAAAAACAATTCAGTCCAATAGTCAGACATCGGCTCATCTCCCGGGAGAGAGAACGGCATGAGGTCACGGGCTTGGCTGCTCCCTATACGCATTTTGCTCTTGTCATTGGGCTTCTTCAGTAGGCCTACTACAGTGGACTGCTCTGCACTTAATGTTTAACCACTTGCAGCCCGCCCTATTACAAATTGACGGTGGCAAAGTGGTTTCATAATCCTGATCGGACGTCATATGACGTGATCAGGATTATGAGCCGCTGCGCGCCCCCGGGGGCGCGCATCGCGGCGATCGTTGTTGCGGGGTGTCAGTCTGACACCCTGCAACTACGATCTCGGTAAAGAGTCTCCGACGGAGACTCTTTACCACGTGATCAGCCGTGTCCAATCACGGCTGATCACAGTGTAAATAGGAAGAGCCGGTGATCGGCTTTTCCTCACTCGCGTCTGTCTGACGCGAGTAGAGGAGAGCCGATCAGCTGCTCCTCTGACAGGGGGGGCCTGTGCTGATTGATTATCAGCACAGCCCCCCCGAGGATGCCCACACTGGACCACCAGGGACGCCACCAGACCACCAGGGATGCCCAGGATAAGGTATGCCACCCTAGACCACCAGGGATTCCAGTCAGTGCCACAATGGATGCCAATCAGTGCCCATAATGGATGCCAATCAGTGCCCACAATGGGCATCACTGAATGGCATGCATTATTGTTTGGCACTGATTGGCATCCATTAGTACAGTATATTATTATACAAAGCCGCCTATCAGTTCCCATCAGTGCCGCCTATCAGTGCCCATCCATGCCACCTATCAGTGGCCATCCATGCCCACCTGTGCCGCCTACCCATGCCCACCTGTGCCGCCTACCCATACCCACCTGTGCCGCCTATCCATGCCCATCCATGCCGTCCATCCATGCCCATCCATGCCAGCTATCAGTGCCAATTTGTGCCACCTATCAGTGTCCATCCATGTCGCCCATCAGTGCCACCCATCAGTGCCGCCTATCAGTGCCCATCAGTGCCGCCTATCAGTGCCAAATATCAGTGTCCATCAATGCCACCTCATCAGTGCCACTTCATTGGTGCCACCTCATCAGTGCCCATCAGTGCCGCCTTATCATTGCCCATCAGTGTATCCCCATCAGTGCCCATCAGTGAAGGAGAAAATGTACTTATTTACAAAGTTTTGAAAATGAAACAAAAAAAAACATTTATTTATTTTTTCAAAATTTTCAGTCTTTTTTTATTTGTTTAGCAAAAAATAAAAACCGCAGAGGTGATCAAATACCACCAAAAGAAAGCTCTATTAGTGGGAAAAAAATTATAAAAATTTCATTTGGGTACAGTGTAGCAATTGTCATTCAAAGTGCAACAGCGCTGAAAGCTCAAAATTGCTCTGGGCAGGAAGGTGTTTAAGTGCCCGGTATTGAAGTGGTTAAATGAACTGTTTGATTGATTTATAATGTACTGCACTATATTGCACTTTTGTCCATTTATGCTGAATGCACTTTTTGATAGCATTAAGTTGCGTTTCACTATATCTATTACATTGTCATATGCAATGGGTGAATAACTGAAGAATGTTATTGTGAGCAACTTTTGTATATAAATTCAATATTTTCAGTATTTTATTTTTCAAATTTTCATTAGTTTGATAGCTGATTACTTTTATCACTACTGTGTATTTAACTGCTTGCCAGGAGTTCAGATTTAGGGAAAAACATCAATGGGAAGAGTTCTTCTTCAGAATACAGTCCGTTGGGCTCCTAAAAGCATTTGGTAGCAACTGAACTTTTAAAGTGTTAGTGGACTTATTTTTTTCTCGTTTCTTTTAGTTTTATTTTTTGCATTGGCTCTACAATAATTCTCTTATTGTTTGCCTAACATTCCCTTCTAAAATATTTGCTTAGGTAGTAAATATCTGGTTGATCCTGTCAGTTCTCTGTATTTCCTTATTAAAAGTGGCTGTTGAGTCTTCTGTGTTGACACTTGCTCTGAACATGCCCCAGTTTCCCCAGTGGAGGAAACCCTGTGCTACTTTCCTTTTCCCCAGCTAGATACCCCATTTGACAGAATTGTACGGAGTGGCTGCGAACGTCCTATTCTCTGGTCCCCCGCCAGCACTCCTGGCCTTCCTCTCTGTCCAGTACCCCCACGGGAAACTGCTTTGCGTCTATTGCAGCCATTGACACAGCTATTAGGACTCATGTTATGACGCCGGTTCCTCCCTCCCCCTCTCTGTACCGATCGGTACAGCGGAGGGGGAAGAGATCGGTGTAAGCAGCGCTGTGGGCTGCATCTGCAGTGCCCACATCACTGCTCACCGAAATTTAACCCCTCAATTCCCTGCCATTACTCTGCAATACTCTGCAATACTCTGCAATACCCTGCAACACTCTGCAATACCCTGCAACACTCTGCAATACCCGCCAATACTCTGCAATACCCTGCAACACTCTGCAATACCCTGCAACACTCTGCAATGCTCTGAAACACCCACCGATACCCTGCAACACTCTGCAATGCTCTGCAACACCCGCCAATACTCTGCAACACTCTGCAATGCTCTGCAACACCCGCCAATACCCTGCAATGCTCTGCAACACCCGCCAATACCCTGCAATGCTCTGCAATGCTCTGCAACACCCGCCAATACCCTGCAATGCTCTGCAACGCAATACTCTGCAACACCATACTCTGAGATACCCAGCCGTACTCTGAGATACCCAGCCATACTCGGAGATACCCAGCCATACCCAGCCATAGTCAGTGATACACTGCAATACCCAGCCATAGACATCCCCCCCTCCCGCCGCCCTCCGGTGCTTCTACCGACTCACCAATACGGTCAAAGCCAGAATCTTTTTTATTTTTTTTTATTTCAGGCTTTCCAGCCTAGAGGTGAGATGTGGGGTCTTATTGACCCCATATCTCACTGTAAAGAGGACCTGTCATGCCATATTCCTATTACAAGGGATGTTTACATTCCTTGTAATAGGAATAAAAGTGATCAAAAAATGTATTTTTTGGGGAAAAAATTTCAAACTTAAATAAATAAAGTAAAATGAACAATAAATTTTTTTTTTAAGCGCCCCTGTCCCCATGTGCTCGAATGCAGAAGCGAACGCATACGCAAGTCCCGCCCACTTATGAAAACGGTGTTCAAACCACACATGTGAGGTATCGCTGCGAACGTTAGAGCGAGAGCAATAATTCTAGCCCTAGACCTCCTCTGTAACTCAAAACATATAACCAGTAAAAAAAAATTCAATCGTCGCCTATGGGGATTTTTAAGTAGCGACGTTTGGCGCTATTCCACGAGCGTTTGCAATTTTGAAGAGTGACATGTTAGGTATATATTTACTCAGCGTAACTTCATCTTTCACATTATGCAAAAATTTGGCTAACTTTACTGTGTTTTTTTTTTTTTAAGCACAAAACTTTTTTTTCCAAAAAAAAAGCATTCGAAAAATTGCTGCACAAATACCGTGCGAGTTGCAACGACCACCACTGTATTCTCCAGGGTGTTTGCTAAAAAAACATATATATATATATATATATATATATATATATATATATATATATATATATATATATATATATATATATATATATATATATATATATATATATATATATATATATATATATATATATATATATATATATATATATATATAATGTTTTGGGATTCTATGTAATTTTCTAGCAAATAAATGATGATTTTTACATGTAGGAGAGAAATGTCAGAATTGGCCTGGGTGCTCCAGAATGCCTGATGGCGCTCCCTGCATGTTAGGCCTCTGTATGTGGCCACACTGTGTAAAAGTCTCACACATGTGGTATTGCCGTACTCGGGAGTAATAGCAGAATGTGTTTTGGGGTGTAATTTGTGGTATGCATATGCTGTGTGTGAGAAATAAACTGATAATATGACAATTTTGTGAAAAAAAAAAAAAGTAAAAAAAAAATCTTGATTTTGCAAAGAATTGTGGGAAAAAATTACAACTTCTAAAAACTCATCATGCCTCTTACTAAATACCTTGGAATGTCTTCTTTCCAAAAAGGGGTCATTTGGGGGGTATTGGTACTTTTCTGGCATGTTAGGGTCTCAAGAATTGAAATAGGCCGTCAGTACTTCAGGTGTGATCAATTTTCATATATTGGCACCATAGCTTGTGGACTCTATAACTTTCACAAAGACCACATAATATCCCCCAATTTGTACTTATTTTTACCAAAGATATGTAGTAGCATAAATTTTGGCCAAAATTTATGAAGAAAAAATTACTAATCTGCTAAATTTTATAACAGAAACAAAGAAAAAATCATTTTTTTACAGAATTTTCAGTATTTTTTCTTTTATAGCACAAAAAAAAAACAAAAAACGAGCGGTGATTAAATACCACCAAAAGAAAGCTCCATTTGTGTGAAAAAAAGGACAAAAATTTCATATAGGTCCAGTGTTGCATGACTGAGTAATTGTCATTCAAAATGTGAGAGCACCAAAAGCTGAAAATTGGTCTGGTTATTAAGGGTGTTTAAGTGCCCAGTGGTCAAGTGGTTAAGCTGCACAGGATCACCCAGTGCAGAGCGAAGTATATTTAGAATATCACTTGACCATGGTACTGCATATGTTAGCTCCAAAAAGCAATTTTACCATATTATAAGAATGCTATCCACCATAGACCATTGCTTAAATTGTGCTCTTCCCATTTCATATGCTGTAAATGCCTAAACATATGATAGTATACTTTGTTTCACTGTTTTAATATATGTACTCTAAGTAATGTGATATGTTTTATCACATCTGTTAATAAATCTCTACAGATCTTTCCAGAATGTAATGTAATACAAATGCTCCAACCCTATCTCACAGTAGAAGATGCATATCTCAACAAAGAAATTGATTTTTAAAGTTTGAACATTTTCACAGATTAGGTAGCAGGTACAATCTAACAACAAATTGCCTGTTAGGACTCTATTGTATTTTTTCAATTGAGAGAAATGTGTTTCTTAGGCACATAAATTAGCTACTCTTGATTTCTACTGCTATTTAAATGACCAATAAATTACAGTTTTTTTTTTTTTGTGTGTTTGATAATTTAGGAAAAGTGCTATTAATGTATCTCTGTAGTGCTCAAATTATTCTGATAAGGAAATAAGGAAATTAGATTCACATTTTGAAAATGGAATGTCATCCAGTTTTTGGAATACAACAATAGCAATGATTGATTGTTACAATTGGCCAAAGTGTCTGTACTATGATGATGCTTGATGAACTCACATCCATCAATGAAATGTCCTCATTGCTTAGGTTGGCCTGTCGGTGCTGCATTCTCATGTAGTTCCTGACAGATAGTGAATTTTGTATTGTCAAGAATACAACGAAATTAACAATAAAAGTTGTGCAAATAAAATTTAACCCTTTCCAGGCTCAACGGTTTAAGCAAGAAATACTTTAAGCTCCACACTCACCCATATGCTCTTGACACTAATTTCCTTGTCTCCAGGAGTATCTGACCTGGTCCACTGGTCCTGCTGGACTCTGCATGGAGCACGCTGAAGTAATAGGAAATGATGGCTGGTCTTGTGCCCGGTTACAAATCATGAATGGCAAGTTACCTAGGGTCCTGAGCTGGAAAGGGTTAAATTATAAGAAAATAGAGTATCAGAGGAAGTTATGTTTGACGCTACAATTATTGCGGCCATAACATGCCTTATATATTAAAGTATTTACTTTGAAAATATGTTGCTTAACACTAAAATCATCATCCCAACACATCTTTGGGTGGGGGGGGGGGGGGTAGATTTTACCAAAGTTACTCAAAGTCTTCCATGATTGCATTGAACACATTACAGCAAAGGTTTAAACTATTTTCTTTAAACATTGCATGTTCTTTTACCCAGATACCAGTGCTGTGGCAAAAACAAAAAATCATAAACATGATCTGCATCCCCAAGAAAGCTTTGCCACGAGATATCAACTTACCTACTTAATGGCCCCAGACCATAATTTGTTTAGATGTTAATGTTTAATAATACTTTCAGCCAAGAAGTTTTATTTCTAAGCTTTTAATAGATTAGGGAGTGGTTAAGACTTATTTGTTGTTGTTTTTTTTGCTGTCCGTATCCTTAATGTCTTCTTCCTTCTCCAGTCACATCTAGAGAAAGGGTACTGTAGAACTCCTAATCTTCCCTGATTGCTTGCTGTATTTGGGAAGTTTAAAAATCATTATTGTTCCCATGTAAGACATTTTTTTTATAATCAGCAGCTTACCACCATGCTTGCAGATCAGACCATCCTCAAAGGTTAATGGTTGGGCTAGGCCTTCCCTACTCTCCCCATTGTTTGTGTCTCTTTTGAAAAGATTCTAAAACTTGCAAGGAAGTAATGAGAAACCTCCCCAATAGTGATACAGACAACAGTTTAAAAAATGACACAATTTCTAATCTCTAAAAAAACAACACAAAAAATTGTGGGTGGAGTTAGGCTGAAAAAACTATAGTAGTAAAATAAACCAAGGTTCATCCTTTAGCCCTGGTTCACACAAGACTGCAGTGAGGAAACACATGATCCATGCACGTTTACCACATGTGTTTAAATCACACTGCTCTTACCACCTGCAGTGGTATCAGTGCAATGTTAATGACACCTTGAACGCAGGTCGCAAACACTGTGCATTGCATGCACTACTGTGCAGCGATGCGGTGCAATTTGAGCCCATTCAAAATGAATTGACGCACATAGCACCACACTGAATGACATATCAATTGCACAGGAATATGGTGC
Source organism: Lithobates pipiens (assembly GCF_037356315.1). NCBI lineage: Eukaryota > Metazoa > Chordata > Amphibia > Anura > Ranidae > Lithobates > Lithobates pipiens. The sequence continues at coordinate 301,778,755 of NW_027507903.1, forward strand.
AAAGTGATTAATAGTGTGAAGCAGGGGTTAGTCCAGCTCTAATGCCCTGTACACATGGTCGGAAATTATGCCGGAAACGGTCCGATCAGATTATGTTGTCGGAAAATCCGATCATGTGTGGGCTCTATTGGACTTTTTGCATCTGAAATTCAGTTGGAAAAAGTTGGAGAGCTGGATCTAAAATTTTCTGACAGCAAAATCCGATCAGATTTTTCCCAATAGTTTGTAGAGAATTCCGACGGACAAAGTGCGACGCATGCTCAGAATAAATTACGAGACGAAAGCTATTGGCTACTGGCCTCTACGTAGTCCTGTCGTATGCAATGAATGTCACCACGTTCAGAACGATGGGATTTTCTGAAAACTTCGTCCGACCATGTGCATGCAACACAAGTTTCGGCCAAAATCCGTCTGTAAAAATCTGACGGATTTTGTGGTCAGAATGTTCGACCGTGTGTACAGGGCGTTATAGTACTGCTAAATTTTCATTTATTCCTTGGACAGAATGTCATTAGCCTACAGAATAATGTAACATGAACAAGATGCTCAATATCCGCCATCAGTATCACTTATGCCGCGTACACACGTAGCAGACTATCCGACGGACTTAGTCTGGCGGACTTACCGCCAGACTGTCCATCGGACTTTCCGAACGGGCTACTTGCCCACACACGGCACTTTTTCAGCGGACTAATACGGCGTACTAAGTCCGCCGTACTATCCGCCCTACTTTTGAAATGAACGGACTCGCCCACGCACGCGGAGGAAAGTCCGCTCATTTCGAGCGCGTCTCCAGGTAGGCGGGGCCCGCAAAGGAGACGACGCTGGCCCCGCCACCTGGTATGGACTTAAAGGGGAACCCCATTGCCGAAAGAACTCGGCGTGGGGTTCCCCCCAGGTCCACATCAGACCCTTGTCCGAGCACGCTACCCGGCTGGCCAGGAAAGGGGGGGGGGGGACAAGCCAGCGCCCCCCCTCTTGAACCGTACCAGGCCACGTGCCGTCAACATGGGGGGTGCCTTGGGGAAGGGGGGGCCGCGCTGCCCCCCCACCCCAAAGCACCTTGTCCCCATGTTGATGAGGACAAGGGCCTCTTCCCGACAACCCTGGCCATTGGTTGTCGGGGTCTGCGGGCGAGGGGCTTATCGGAATCCGGGAGCCCCCTTTAATAAGGGGGCCCCCGTATACCGGCCCCCCACCCTATGTGAATGAGTATGGGGTACAATGTACCCCTACCCATTCACCTGTAAAATAAAGTACAAAAAAAACACAACACATAAGATAAAATAGTTTATTGCACAGCTCCGGGGGTCTTCCGTCTTCGGGGGTGTTCTCGCCGGACTCCTCCGCTATCTTCTTGTAGCTCTTTTACTAGCGGAGGAGCCCGGCTTTCTTCCTCGCTGTACCCCATACTCATTCACATAGGGTGGATGAGTGGATATTAAAGGGGGCTCCCGGATTCCGATAAGCCCCTCGCCCGCAGACCCCGACAACCAATGGCCAGGGTTGTCGGGAAGAGGCCCTTGTCCTCATCAACATGGGGGCAAGGTGCTTTGGGGTGGGGGGGCCACGCGGCCCCCCTTCCCCAAGGCACCCCCATGTTAAGGGCACGCGGCCTGGTACGGCTCAGGAGGGGGGGGGGCACTCGCTCGTCCCCCCCTTTCCTGGCCGGCCGGGTAGCGTGCTCGGACAAGGGTCTGATGTGGACCTGGGGGTACCCCCACGCTGATTTTTTTCGGCGTTGGGGTTCCCCTTTATGTCCATACCAGGTGACGGGGCCAGCGACGTCTCCCTCGCGGGCCCCGCCTACCTGGAGACCCGCTCGAAATGAGCAGACTTTTCTCCGGGCGGGAAAAGTCCGCTCATTTCAAAAGTACGGTGGACTGGCACACACACGGCCGGATTGTCCGCCGAAATGCCAGTCCGGCGGGAAGATTGGAGTGCAAAACTACTTTCTAAGTCTGCCGTACTTTCGGGTCAAAAAAGTATGCCGGAGGCTACACACGGGGGGATTGTCCGGCGGACTTCAGTTTGCCGGATTTTTCCACCCGCTTGTTTGATCGTGTGTACGCGGCATTACACTTATTATAACCAGCACTAAGTTTCAATGTCTAGCAAATTGTAGCACATTTCAAACAACTGTTTTCACCAAAAATACCTAATCCAATATAATTGGCAACACTGGACTGTATGAACATAATTTAAGTCCAAGAGTGCTTAAAGCGGTGGTAAAGCCCGCTTTGTGATTTCTTCCTACTGGTAAGCCTATAATAAGGCTTACTGGTAGGTAAAATGAATATCTCCTAAATGAGCACCGTTAAGGTAATATTCACCCTGGGTGCAGCCAGTGGTATCACGGGCAAATGTTCTCTGAAGGTCCGGAATACCTTGCCGAACCTTCAGAGCTTTTAAGAATGTAAGGCTTTTGTACGCATGCGTGGAAGTGACGTCATCGTGCCTCCGGCCAATCAAACAGCCGGAGTGTGCAAGCCCAGAAGAAAGACCGGGGGGAAGATGCCAGCCCTCTCAGCTGTGACGGCGCGGGACTGGAGGGCTTCGTTCTAAGGTAAGTATTTCATAATGTCCTAGTATGTGATGCATACTAGCACATTATGCCTTTGGCCGCGTACACACGCGCGGACTGTTTGCCCAACCTTGTTCGTCAAACAGTTTCGGCAAACAGTCCGCTCAAAATTTGCATGAGCGGACTTGCCCACACACGAGCGGACTGTTTCAGCGAACTGTTTGCCAAACAGTCCGCTCAACTTTTGAAATGAACGGACTCGCCCACGTAAGGCGGAGGCAAATCCGCCCATTTCGAGCGCGTGTACAGGTAGGCGGGGCCCGCGAAGGAGACGTCGCGGGCTCCACCGCCTGGAATGGGCTTAAAGGGGAACCCCAACGCCGAAAAAAATCGGCGTGGGGGTTCCCCCAAAGTCCACACCAGACCCTTGCCCGAGCACGCTACCCGGCCGGCCAGGAAAGGGGGGCGAGCGAGCGCGCCCCCCTCCTGAGCCGTACCAGGCCGCGTGCCCTCAACATGGGGGGTGCCTTGGGGAAGGGGGGGCCGCGCGGCCCCCCCACCCCAAAGCACCTTGTCCCCATGTTGATGAGGACAAGGGCCTCTTCCCGACAACCCTGGCCGTTGGTTGTCGGGGTCTGCGGGCGGGGGGCTTATCGGAATCCGGGAGCCCCCTTTAAGAAGGGGGCCCCCGGATACCGGCCCCCCACCCTATGTGAATGAGTATGGGGTACAATGTACCCCTACCCATTCACCTGTGAAATAAAGTACAAAAAAAAAACACAACACAGGGAAAAAATATTTTATTGCACAGCTCCGGGGGTCTTCCGTCTTCGGGGGTCTTCTCGCCGGACTCCTCCGCTATCTGTGTGTAGCTCTTTTACTAGCGGAGGAGTCCGGCTTTCTTCCTCCCCGCCGCCGGCCTCTTCTCCCGACTTCGGGGGTCTTGTCCCCCTCTTCGGTTCTTCTGCCGGGCCACCGCGCCTTCTTCTAGCTCTTTTACAGGCGGTGGCCCGGTCTTCTGTCGCCGCTGCCTTCCGTTCTTCTGTCGCCACCTTCGGTTCTTCTGCCGGGCCACCGCGCCTTCTTGTAGCTCTTTTACAGGCGGTGGCCCGGTCTTCTGTCGCCGCTGTCGTCGCCGCCGCCGCCGCCTTCCGTTCTTGTTCTTCTTCTTGTTCTTCTTCTTCTTCTCCTGGAGATGTTGACACGTCGCTCTCTCCGGCCGGAATGCCAGAGCCACGCTGTGCGGTCACTTATATAGTGACAATGGGGCGGTGTCACATGGTATATGTCACATGGGTTGGTCACATGGTGACCCCGCCCCCTTACGATGTCATAGTCCCCATGTGACATCAACCCATGTGACCAACCCATGTGACATATACCATGTGACACCGCCCCATTGTCACTATATAAGTGACCGCACAGCGCGGCTCTGGCATTCTGGCCGGAGAGCTCGTCGAGTCAACATCTCCAGGAGAAGAAGAAGAAGAAGAAGAAGAACAAGAAGAAGAACAAGAACGGAAGGCGGCGGCGGCGGCGACGACAGCGGCGACAGAAGACCGGGCCACCGCCTGTAAAAGAGCTACAAGAAGGCGCGGTGGCCCGGCAGAAGAACCGAAGGCGGCGACAGAAGAACGGAAGGCAGCGGCGACAGAAGACCGGGCCACCGCCTGTAAAAGAGCTAGAAGAAGGCGCGGTGGCCCGGCAGAAGAACCGAAGAGGGGGACAAGACCCCCGAAGTCGGGAGAAGAGGCCGGCGGCGGGGAGGAAGAAAGCCGGACTCCTCCGCTAGTAAAAGAGCTACACACAGATAGCGGAGGAGTCCGGCGAGAAGACCCCCGAAGACGGAAGACCCCCGGAGCTGTGCAATAAAATATTTTTTCCCTGTGTTGTGTTTTTTTTTTGTACTTTATTTCACAGGTGAATGGGTAGGGGTACATTGTACCCCATACTCATTCACATAGGGTGGGGGGCCGGTATCCGGGGGCCCCCTTCTTAAAGGGGGCTCCCGGATTCCGATAAGCCCCCCGCCCGCAGACCCCGACAACCAACGGCCAGGGTTGTCGGGAAGAGGCCCTTGTCCTCATCAACATGGGGACAAGGTGCTTTGGGGTGGGGGGGCCGCGCGGCCCCCCCTTCCCCAAGGCACCCCCCATGTTGAGGGCACGCGGCCTGGTACGGCTCAGGAGGGGGGCGCGCTCGCTCGCCCCCCTTTCCTGGCCGGCCGGGTAGCGTGCTCGGGCAAGGGTCTGGTGTGGACTTTGGGGGAACCCCCACGCCGATTTTTTTCGGCGTTGGGGTTCCCCTTTAAGCCCATTCCAGGCGGCGGAGCCCGCGACGTCTCCTTCGCGGGCCCCGCCTACCTGTACACGCGCTCGAAATGGGCGGACTTTCCGAGCGGGAACAGTTTGCTCATTTCGAAAGTAGCCTACACACGGGCGGACTGTTCGCTCAAACACAGTTTCAGCGGACAGTTTTTCGGAATTTCCGAAAGACTTTGTCCGTCCAACTGTCCGCTGAAACTGTCCGCTGAAAGCCCACACACGGGCGGACTGTCCGCCCAAACACTGTTCAGCGGACAAGGTTGGGCGAACAGTCCGCCCGTGTGTACGCGGCCTTTGTCTTACAGGTGTTTTTTATTTATTTTTTAAACCAGCCATGGTTTACAACTGCTAATTTATGAATCAATGCCTAAACATAGATATAGGGACCAACAATGTGCTGTTGCCCTTGACAGTTGTGCAGCTATGTTTACAGAGGCCCTGTCATCAACTTAAAAAATTGCAGGCAAATGCAGAGAAAAGTCGAGTATTTTTTTATTTACTTGCAGAGTTTTTCTTTTTCATAAACTATTATTGACTTGCACTCTGCTGCAAAATTTTGTAGCAAATGTAACTACTTCTGGAAAGTCTATTTCCCAGTGATCCCCCCTTTCTCCTTGCACGTCATTGCCTTCTCCTCTTTTGGGAGCGTGTTATTACTGTCCGTGATGGCTTAGCTCCTCCGCACTGCTCCTCACCTCTCTACATAATCTTTTTTCCTTAGGCTAAACAAGCTTTGTTTACTGTATAAGTATTGTTCTAATCCTTCTAGGTTAAACTCTTCTAGTAGGAAAAAATGTGTTATGCAGCCAGAGTTATGTTTGAACAGCATTATCAGCTAGCATGGATGAAAGCGGAAAACCAGCTGGAGTCAGCTAAAATAACAGCAATGTGAATTGTGCAGGAACAAATTTATCACAACTTTCTGGATGTTTTATTTTGCAGGGTACTGCCTAGGCATGCTCCAAAACACATCTGCTATTCTAGTTATAATAGACACCAGGGTGCCGCAATATTTAGTTAGTGGACAAAAAAGATTGATTGTTAGGCCCTCGGGTGGCAATCAGAGCACCCCAAAATGAAAAAGTGCCACATACTAATACTGATTTTGGAGAGTAAGAGAAGAAATGGACTTTAAAGGCACATGTAAAAAATTATAACAAATTTTAATAGTTCACAACTCATATATACTGTACAAATACACATTGATCAATACACATTAATTAGACAGTACAGACAAAAAGAGACAATAAAAAAGAGAAAAAAAAGGAAAAAAGGAGGACCCATTGATCAGCCCCAAAGCATGAATGTTGCTAGTGTACTTCCTGTGGGGTATTGATGACCAAGTCAATGAAGCCGCCACTAGGATATGGCATATATTGATGCGGTGTTCATAGATCCTAACGTTTTAAAAACACTTGGTGGTCGACATGTTTCACGATTTACACATATATCGCTTCTTCAGGAGCTTCTGTTTAATTTAGAAAAAAAAGTTTTTTTAGAAACAAAATATAAACCACAAATACAGTATATGTGTAATTATCATACATGCAGTATCAGTGTGCAATTATACATGCATGTGTTGTAAACTCACCACACTCACCACACTTGGTGATTAGATCAATGTCTCTGACTTGTCCCACGATAGAGTGCCAACGCTACCCCACCACAAACAGCCCCTCCTGATGGCTAGGAGGTGATGACCACAGAGGTCTGAACAGTACCCCCCAAAAAGAACGGCCAATCCGATATGCAGATTGCAAGATGGGGGTGCATGAGGTAACTATAATATATAAATATACAGAAAATGCTTTTTAGACTGGACTTCAATGTGTGTTTCTCATATAGACACACTATCATAGAGGGTCTGTTTTATACTTACAGAGAATTGTTGCAGAATACTCCACAGGGCTGGTTATGTGCATTGGGGAAAGGACCATTCATGATGGCTAAACATTGTTTTGGGATAAACAGGGAGAGGGAGAAGTGAGATTAGACTGGAATCCCATAGTATATATATATTGGGCTTAGTGATTCATAACATTGTAAAGTTTATTGGATTTATAAATGATCAGCTTTTGAGCAGACAGCACTCTTAAAGGTATGTTGCTTTTTTAGGGTCAGTTGTCTTCAGTTTGTATTCAATATTCCCCTAATTGCTTATAGAGCTATTTGGTGTTCAGTAATCCGGGCTGTAGTGCTATCATTGGATTTTTTTAATTATAAGCTGTAAGCTGTAATTAATGTAAGTATAAAACAGACCCTCTATGATAGCGTGTCTATCTGAGAAACACACATCACAGTCCAGTCTAAAAAGCATTTTCTGTATATTCATATATTATAGTTACCTGGTGCACCCCCATCTTGCAATCTGCATATCGGATTGGCTGTTCTTTTTGGGGGGTACTGTTCAGACCCCTGTGGTTATCCCCTCCTATCCATCAGGAGGGGCTGTTTGTGGTGGGGCAGCGTTGGCACTCTATTGGCGGGAAAAGTCTGAGACATTACTCTAAACACCAAGTGCATTGAGTTTACAACACACGCATGCATAATTGCACACTGATACTGCATGTATGATAATTACACATATATTTGTGGTTTATATATTGTTTCTAAAAAACATTTTTTCTAAATGAAACAGAAGCTCCTGAAGAAGCGATATATGTGGAAATCACAAAACATGTCGAGCACCAAGTGTTTTTAAAATGTTAGGAAATATGAACACCCCATCAATATATGCCATATCTTAGTGGAGGCTTCATTGACTTGGTTATCAATACCCCACAGGAAGTACACTAGTGGCATTCATGCTTTGGGGCTGATCAATGGGTCCTCCTTTTTTTTCTTTGTTTTCTCTTTTTTTATTGTCTTTTTTTGTCTGTATTGTCTAATTAATGTGTATTTTTTATATATGAGTTGTGAACTATTACATTTTTTTATAATTTTTTGCATGTGCCTTTAAAGTCCATTTCTTCTCTTACTCTCCAAAATATTTAGTTAGTGGTCAGGATTTGAAAGCGAACTAAACATCCTTTAAGTTATGTGGACAGAGGAATTATGAATATATAAAAAAGGAAACAAAATAAACATTACTCACATGACTCGTAAAAGACCCTGCCACTAGACCTTTCATTTTAACATTATTCTTCCCATATGATTATATGTACATTTAACCTGTAAAAGTCTTTTGTGTAGACCCAAAAGCCCTCTTGGGCAGAGATGTGATGTCAGCAGCCCCAGCAGACTCAGTTGACACTCTTTGGTATTCCTTTTTACTACCCTCATAGCTGAGACATAAAATAAATCAATTATTAATAGATAGTTGGTAAAATGAAGTACTGTATAATACACAGTTATCCCATTTAAAGTGGGACCCCCCTCCCCTCCCTTTTCATAATTTTCACTAAAAATCACAGCACCATTCAGCTCTGCGTGCTGATATGGAATCATTTTACATTGATTAAAAAATGTTTGCTTTTACATACTGTTTTCCATCTCCTGGTTTCTTGAGGCACTGGTGACGTAACCCTGGCCTCCCAGCTACATCCTGGGAAGTTCCTGTCACTTATTCCAGGAGGCAGACTCAAAGTTGCAGGAAGTAAAGAGAAATGGATTTATCTGCCCTTAGTAAAAATGGCAAAGTGAGAGGAAGGGGCTAGAAAAGAAAATCCTTTTTTGTATGACTCAAAGTTGTCTGCTATGGTGTGCATAGAAGGAAGGGAATTGTGTTTTAGTATTTTTACATCTCTTTTTGTACATCTTTTCTTACAGTGTCTTACAAAAAATACAGTGCCTTGAAAAAGTATTCACACCACTTGAAGTTTTCCACATTTTCTCATGTTACAAAAAAAAAATTAAATATATTTTGTTGCGATTTTATGTGATAGACCTACACAAAGTGGCACATAATTGTAACATGGAAGGGAAATGATAAATGGTTTTCAATTTCTTTGCGGGATGCATTTGTATTCAGCCCCCTTTACTCTAACTAAAATCTAGTGGAACAAATTGCATTTAGAAGTCACCTAATTAGTAAATAGAGTCCACCTGTGTGTAATTTAGTCTCAGTATAAATACAGCTGTTTTGTGAAGCCCTCATAGGTTTGTTAGAGAACCTTAGTGAACAGCATCATGAAGGCCAAGGAACACGCCAGACAGGTCAGGGATAAATTTGTGGAGAAGTTTAAAGCTGGGTTAGGTTCTAAAAAAATATCCCAAGCTTTGAACATCTCACAGAGCACTGTTCAATCCATCATCCGAAAATGGAAAGAATATGGCACAACTACAAACCTACCAAGACATGGCCAGTCACCTAAATTGACAGGCCAAGCAAGGAGAGCATTAATCAGAGAAGCAGTCAAGAGGCCCATGGTAACTCTGGAGGAGCTGCAGAGATCCACAGCTCAGGTGAGAGAATCTGTCCACAGGACAACTATTAGTGGTGCACTCCACAAATCTGGCCTTTATGGATGAGTGGCAAGAAGAAAGTAATTGTTGAAAGATATCATAAAACCATAAGAAGTCCCATTTTCAGTTTGTAAGAAGCGATGTGGGGAACACAGAAAACATGTGAAAGAAGGTGCTCTGGTCATATGAGAGTAAAATTTAATCTTTTGGCCTAAAAACAAAATGCTAAATGTGGCAGAAAACTAACACTGCATATCACTCTGAACACACCATGAAATAAAATGGTGTCAGCATCATGTTGTGATGCTTTTTTTCAGTTGAAGTTGGTCAGAGTTGATGGGAAGTTGGATGGACCTAAATACAGGGCAATCTTAGAAGAAACCCTGTTAGAGTCTACAGAAGATTTGAGACTGGGGCGGATGTTCACCTTCAAACAGAACACCAACCCTAAACTTACAGCCAGAGCTACAATGGAATGGTTTAGATCACAGCATGTTCACGTGTTAGAAATGCCCAGTCAAAGTCCAGACCTAAATCCAATGAGTATCTGTGGCAAGACTTGAAAATTGTTGTTCACAGACACTATCCATCCAATCTGACAAATCTTGAGCTTTTTTGCAAAGAAGAATGGGCAAAAATGTCACTCTCTAGATGTGTAAAGCTGGTAGAGATACCCAAAAAGACTTGCAGCTGTAATTGCAGCGAAAGGTGGTTCTACAAAGTATTGACTCGGGGGGCTGAATACAAATGCACACCACACTTATCACATATTTGTTTGTAAAAAAAAATCAAAAACATTTATAATTCTCCTTCCATTTCACAATTATGTGCCACTTTGTGTTAATCAATCACATAAAATCCCAATAAAGTACATTTACGTTTTTTGTTGTAACATGACAAAATGTGGAAAATTTCAAGAGGTATGAATATTTTTTCAAGGCACTGTATGTACAAAAACACCAAACAGTTTAGGAATAGTAATGTTAAACAGTTTAATTTTAATGAAATCATATCAATTAAAATATTTTTATATAGCATAATAAGGAGTGTAGAAAGAAAGTGTACATTTCAGCAGGTGTTGAAAAAGACAAGTACAAAAATTGCAACACCAGAGGTATGTGGTAGCCATATATGGCCACTGAGCCACTATCTGGGATTCACAACCCCAGTGAATTGTATTCTTTATTACTGATTAACTCACCTCTTGTATTTATTAAACAAGAACTGATTCATTTTCTTACACCTATTCTTTAAAAGGTTTGTGTCTTGTTTATACTCTCTATCTTCTATAAAATAGATGTGGAGGCATGGCCTGCAAAAGATGGTTTTACTTGGAGAATCCAAAGATTTTTGTGGGCCATGGTACTTTCTATTTATCTGGGGTGAGGACAAAGGAATGTCTATGTCTATGAAAGTACCGCTGTCCTTTAAAGTAACACTTCTCTCACCAGAGGGTTACATTTACTTAATGAACATCCCCATATAAGATAAGGTTCTTTATTTACCTTTCCATTGGCCCATTTGTTGATACGCTGTCTCTTTTCTTCCCCCATGTTACCTCATCTGTTTTCTGTCCCCCACAATTTAGCTGTGGTTTCTACTCTCTCATATGTCCTAAAGGACAGTGGTCATCAACCCTGTCCTCAGGGCCCAGTAAAAGGCCAGGTTTTATGTATTACCTTAGGGAGATGCAGACTAGAATACTGCAATCACTGAGCAGCAAATGATATCACCTGTGATGCATTTCAGTTATCTTGCAAACCTGGCCTGTTAGTGGGCCCTGAGGACAGGGTTGATGACCACTGCTATAGTACAATGTTTCTCAACTCCAGTCCTCAAGTTCCACCAACAGGTCATGTTTTCATGCCTTCCATTATTTTGCACAGGTGATTTGATGAATTTCACTGCCTTTGCAATTACCACAGCCATTTCATCTGAGGGAAATACTGAAAATATGACTCGCTAGGGGTACTTCAGCACTGGAGTTGAGAAACATTGCTATAGTACCATACAATCAGGAGGGAGGAACCACAGCAAGTGGTTGGGGATCAGGTATTCTACACACCTAGAACTTTGGAATACGTGTTTTGGCCAGTAATTGAATTGAATTAAAGAAGGGGCGTTTCAATAAACTTGTGCTCTGGACTTTTTATTTCCCATATGTTATTAATTACCTGCATGGACTAATATAGACTGTGTATCTCATAACAGACTTTTTTGCAATTGGGATATTAATGGTTCTAAGATTTTTGCGCCTTTACTTGTGTTTTTGCATTTCGATAAACTGGCCGCTGTGAAAGAAAACATAGAGCCTTATCTTTTACAGGGTGTTCTTTGAGAAAAAGTGAGCTTGCAGTGGTGGGGTCAATTTAAAACAGAGTAGAAAAGAAAATGTAAGGCTTTCTAGTTGAGGAGGTCAACTATTTTCCATGTTGCAGTTCATTCCGGTATTATTTAGAGATCGAAACAGATGTGCTGTTAAAGCTATGGAAACGTTTTGTTATTCCTAAATTAGTTTTTCTGTATCGCTGAGCTTTTGACAATTGCCAACTTTTTAAACAGACCATACCCTTTACCCCAATAGCCTGGTTTTGCAATAAATGTGAAAATGATTGACCGTAAACACATATTTTGTGTTATTTCTAGCTGTTCAATTACAATGCTATAAAAATAATAATAAAATGCCTTTACTCCAGTAATGTTTAGTGGTTTTCCTGAAGATAAGTTAAAATTCATGAGCATGTTATATTCAAAGAAAACAATTTTCAGTTTAAATGACATGGAGCAAAAGGACAAAAGATAGTATTTTCAAGAAGATATACAACATGCCAAGTAGAAGCAATGAAGGTTTAGCTGATGTAAATCCTTACAGGTAGCTCAAACCAATTTGCAGTCTGTGCCATTGTCAGGATATACGAAATAGACTGTACACGGCTGACTGCTTTGTTTTTACAGCTGTAAGGTCATGCATATTTTTTGCTGCTATGGTTTGAATTGGGTCCAGACATTTGTGGTGCAGTAACATTCGTGCATTAAGTAATGCCTTAATGTGTCTGTTGTAAATCTGGAACAAACCCACTGTCTACATACTTGCCTTTCCTGTGTCATTATCTTCTGTGCTAAAGATCAACTTTCCTGTGCTGAAAGTCACCAGCATCCAAGCTTTAAAATAAATGAGTTATGCCATCTTCACCCTTCCTGACACAAAATGGAGCAGCTCCATAAACTAACTGTACTCTGTAGTCGATAATGATGCTGATGACTGCTCGCCCTTGGTTTTGACAGGTACCCTCTCCCACCCTCCCCCCGTAGCAATTCCATCAGAAGGTACTCCAACACCCCAACACCCCATGCAACCTTCTGGGACATGTCATAGTTACAAGGCACAGCCCAGTGCATTGCACAGCCAGCCATAAGGGAACACAGCCAGCTGCAAACAGGAAACATGCCGACACTGGGGACCCAGAGACCAGCAAAAAATCAGTTCGGGTGAGGACTGCTGGACAGGTGTCCTTTTATTAAAAGTCAGCAGCTACAGTATTTGTAGCTGCTGACTTTTTTTTCAGACTGAAGAACTGCTTTAAGTCTGCTATTATCCTTAATTTTAAGTCTGAACTTTATTGGTAACTTATAAACTAAATCTATTTCCTCATGTTATCTGTATTGCACACCCTCTAATCCCAAAATTAGACAATCTATCCATTTCTCCAAATGGATTTTCTCAGTTGGCTTTTGTATACTTCCCATATCTATTTCCATTTTAGATGTATGTCATGATCTATTACATTACATCTTATAACATGTCAGATCTCATCTTTTTTCAGTACCTTCAATCAACATTCACATCTGGCTTTTGTGCAGAAAAGAATCAACTACGACACTAACACTTTACAAGAAAGACATCCACTTAAGGAAAAAGTCAGTAGATGACAAGTACACTAAAGATGAAGAAAGAACAGTGATATGGAAGAAAGCAGGCTCATAAAGTACATGACCTGCTGCGTAAAAAGCTAACACTCACCCAGCATTTAAACTTCTTACAAGACTTTTACAGTAATTCTACGCAGCTGTGCTTGGCTAAACAATGCTGCAGTATTGTATGATGATCATTTGTCAAGGTGACAGGACTGCAGCAAAGGCTAATTGTACGCAGCTTGTATTCACTATAGGAAATGTACAAATGAAAACTGTCACTTGGATTCAATAAGAGCTTGAAAGTCCAAATCAGACTCAGATTCACAAGTGCTAAACTTCAGAAATGATTCTGTAAGTCATTACAGAGTACTGGGCTAATTTTGTAAACATCCCTGCTGTGAGGCGCTATATTTGCCAAGTGCTAATTGACAGCTTAAAGTGGACCTTCCAGTAATTTTACTAAAGTCTGCATGAGTATAAATGAAGGCAATAGTACCAAAATGGTGTATTTTTTTATTAAACGCATCCCCAAGCTACAATTAAGTGAATACCTAGGCAGAGATGACATTAACTGTCTGCATCAGGTCACAAACAGACTACAACATGCAATAACTTTGCAGTAAGTCACAATGTAGCAGGGGCCCGCCTATCTCAGATTCAAAGCTAAGAGCTGCACATCCACCAGGCATTATACAATTTTGTTATCTCCGGGCCACTATTTCAGTCCATAAAGTAAATCCTACCATTAAAAATGCCTGAAACAAAATGAAACAATTTTTCTGGAGAGAAAAGTATATGAAGGAATTGTCAGGAGAAGTATGGACGTATTGCTAATCACAAAATATACAAGAAACATGAAATTCTCATCTTTATGCTGGCACTGGCAGTAGTCTGAGAATAAAAAGGAACTTTTTCAAAATAGGAATAAACCATCAGTATGAACTGTACAATTAGAATAGAGCTGCGCTAAACATCAACCTGAGTATAACACAGTGAATAAACCAACAACAGAAACGTAATATAGTCCATAGTAGACATCAACACCGCTGGTGTAGAAAAAGGTAAAAAGGTGTATATCACTTTAAAAGTCCTTGTGATGCTGATGACGCACAACACAACAAGAAGTGTACCTTCACCACATAAAATACACGCTTACCAGATAGCAAGCGTATGGAAGCTTGCCGCTAATACCCAGCCAGGGATTTTGTCCTCAATAGGGAAGTCAAAAGGCAGCTCGTATAGTATGTAGTAGAGCAGAATGGATTATCTTAGCCTTTCCTGAGACCCAAAGAAGCCAACTTCATTTTCAATGGATATACTCAAAAGGATAACCCAAAAAGAAAAAGCTCACCATTGAACAGTACAATTGTGTAAGCTTCTCCTCAGTTACCAAACAAGATACTGGGGAGCATATAAAAAATATTAACAAAAGTACCATGCCACTACCTGGAGCAAATTCGTTTATATTTAAATGTAAAGTGATAACAAACAAGGCTGTATATTTAATTATCATTACAGAAACAAGGCTCAATTCTATACATGTCAAACAAAACAAAAGGAGAATCCCCAGCTCAACTCATCAACCAGCCTGCAAACAACCTAATTATCCTGTTTAACAGTATGGGTTAAAAACAGGGGTTTCATTTGTACACATTTGCAAATACATATGTAAGCTGCAGAGCCACTTCACGGAACCCCTGTATTATCTGCATTACTACCGCTATAATTTTTTGAGAGCCTCCACAGTTGCTGTTTGGTGAGTTATAAGTAGGCACAATATAGTTGCGTGAAACGCGCCACCTCTGTACCAGCTAATGTACTATGGTGTGTGTCATGCGCTTTTATGGAATTGCCAAATAAATGGACTTTCACTATGTTGGTGTGCAGATATTCTCTTTACATTAGGGAGAATTAGGCCTTGGTAAGGTCTACCATCCTTTCATACAAAAGGTCTTTGAACACAGATGTCTTCTACAGGAATAATTAGAATCTTGTTATTACAGGAAATGGTGGGGTCCACAAAAGGATGGTCCTCTTTTTTTAAGAAGCCCTTCTTAATAAGGAATTGCTTGGTAATGCCTTTGGGAGGAGCAAAAGCTTTATTTAGATTAGGACAATCATTATATAATACAGGTTGCTAAAAATAATTGACTGGAAAAGTGTGTCAATTTGGGCATAGCTAAGTCTAGGCAATTATGGACTGTGTCAATACAGACTGATATGGTATGCTTAAAGTGATTGAAAAGTCTTGTTTTTTTTTCTATAAAAATAACAAGCATTTTTATATTTATCTACTTTGTGCAATGGTTTTGCACAGAGCAGCCTCAAGCCTCCTTTTCTTGGGTCCCTCTTTGGTGCTCCTGGCTGTTTAGGGCCCCCACGGAAGACAGCTTGCTATGGGGGCACCCAAGCCAACATGCAGCTCTCTGTATCTATTCAGACACACACCCTGTCCCCTTTCTCTCCTCATTGGCTAACTGACTTTGATTGAAGCAGCGGGAGCCAATGGCGCCGCGGCTGTGTCTCAGACAATCAGGAGGGAGTGTCCCGGATGGCTGAGGCACTCGTGGACATCAATGGATAGGTAAGCATTAGGAGGGCTGGGGGGGGGGGGGGGTGATGCACACAGAAGGCTTTTTATCTTAATGCATAGAATGCATTAAAGTGGATGTAAGCCTGATTCATGAAATTTGACCTGGGCACTTATATCTGGAGTGTTTTCTTATCTTTCGCCAAAGTGCCGTGTCTCTCTGCTGTTTTGTTCCTCTGTTATCAGCATAACTTCTGACAAGTTCTCAGAGATGGGAGATAAAAGCAGCTGAAAATGTGTGTCGTGGGATGTTGTTATAAATAGATTAACAGAGAGCTTGTCTTGTCACAGCACAGCTCTGCAAGTCTCTGCCTATGTGGAGGAGGGGTGTGTGACTTTCCTCCAATCATCTGTCTCCCAGTGTAAGCCAAGAATACACTCCTACAGCTGACTGAGGAGGTGAAAATTCTAACTCGATGAAAGAATTCTAAAGAATATAGAAAGGCAAAGACAGCAGATATGCATGTAAAACTTATGTAGGGAGATTTGTTTCATTCATGTGTATCATCTGAGGCTGGTCACTTCACTGGGTATATGTGAGGGTTTACATCCACTTTAAGATAAAAAAAAAACTTTTGTCTTTACAACTACTTTACGTTTTGGAGCTATCTGCAGATTAAGACTATTCCTGTAACAACTCCTCAGATAAGGATCACTACAACCACCCTCATCCTTACCTGACTGTGCAAAAGCCGCTGCAGACCTCGTGAAAAAAGAGAGATGCTCTCTGGAGGGGAGGGCACAAACGTATGCTTGTTGCCCACCCATGTGTTCTATCAGCGAATGTGTCTACACTATTACCCCTAAACTGAGACTTAGTAGTAAAGAATTGCTTCATAGATAAAACAGAGGCGGGAGCAGCTTCTGAAGGGGTTAAGAACAGCTTTAAGAAGTGCCGCAACTCAAGCAGAAGACTATCTTCCATGGCTTCAAGTCCCTTTGGAAGAACACTGCAAGATGTACCCACAAACCACTGCTGGGTTAAAAATTAATGCCAGGTTACTGTAAGGCAGCGAGGAGCCCGGGAGTATGTCCAAAAGATCACAGACGATGGTGAGGAGGTGGCAGGAAGACAATCAGGTCCATCTGAACACTGGAAAATGGCACACTCATATTAGCCATCAGGAGGGGACGTGAGCAAGGGCAGTAGGATCAGAGAGCCCACTCAATCCCAGTGGAGGACTGAGAAAACTCAAATTTAAAATATGATGCCGCTTTTTTTCCTGACTCACCATGAGACTAAAAGAACCTGGAATGTTAACCCTTTAGAGGACAAAAGTGCAAGTAAGCACAACAGACTCTCTGCACAAAAGGGCAAAGCCTCAACTTACCTCAGTAGAGGGTTTTGAGAGGCCCTGCAGTTCCCACACAGGCACTATAGGGTTGAAGAGGCAAATTCAGAGAACGTACAGCTTCTGCTGGTCTTCACTCCTCCAGTAAGAACACTCCCTAAAGAGTTTTCAGGGTCTAGGTTTTGTCAGATGAATGCATTATGAGCCTGGACCTGTAAGGCACCCACACATTGCACACACGTGTGTGGAGGAGAGCGCCTTCACAGGCCCAAGTGTCCAAGAACACATTACAGGCTAGACCTGCTTCTTCCTCTAAACAGGTCTGGGTACAGCTTTTGTGGCGATGTCAGGGATCAACTCTTTCAGTAAGATGCCAATATGAGCCTCTTCTGACTTTGCAGGAACTGAAGAAACTTGTTAGAATAACTCCCGTTCTCCTAGGATACTAACAAAAATCTGAACATGATAGCATTGGGAGGGGTTATATTAGATTGTATTCACAGCTTTTGCTTTCCAGGTTCTAATCTCTATGAGCCCACGTACACACGGTCGGAGATTTTGGCAACCAAATCCGTCGGATTTTGCCCGTCGGATTTAGTCCGACGGATTGTGTCCGAAACTGTTGCATACACACGTTCAGGCCAAGTTGTCTGATTTTGCGGTTGCCAAGAACGCAGTGACGTAAGCCGTGTACGGCGGGACTAGAAAAAGGAAGTTCAGCACCACGTCCAGCACCCTTTGGGCTCCTTCTGCTGATCTCGTGTTTTAGTAGAAGTTTGGTGAAAGACGATTCGCGCTTTTCAGATTAGTGATTCAGATCGCTACTGCTCTTCAGTTTGTGCTTGTCTTTGCGTATCTGATAATCAGTGCGTGCAGTTATTAAGTATTTGCTTCTCATTGTGGACTCTATCTTGGTATAGTACACTTTGAAAGGCATTTTTTATTGTCTGCTTGCTTCTGCTATTCAGGTCGTCCTTTCAGGCCTTGCTGTTTAGCGTTGCTTTCTGGTGTCCGTTCTGACCGGCCGACCGTTTTCCAAACATGTTTCGTCTACGTACTCATCGTACAGTTTGTGCTGTGCAGGGGTTCTTAGGGCTTGTGTCAAAGTCAAAGTAAGAACCCCTGCACAGCACAAACTGTACGATGAGTATGTAGATTAAACATGTTTGGACGACCAAGAATTGGTTGCGCCAGCGTCACCAGTTCTCCCACATGCCTTTGCTCCGTGAGATCCACGAGAATAATCCTGATCATTTCTGGATTATTCTCAGGATGACGGACCCCGTTTTTCACCGTCTGCTGGCTTTGCTGTCCCCTTATATCACCAGGCAGGATACCTGCATGCAGCAAGCCATCACTCCGGAGCAGAGGCTCATCGCCACGTTGCGCTACTTGGCGACAGGGAGAAGCCTTCAGGACCTCAAGTTCTCTACAGGCATCTCCCCCCAGGCTCTGGGGATCATTATTCCAGAGACCTGTTCTGCCATCATTCAGCTCCTGCAGAAGGACTATATGAAGCTAATTTTTATCCTTAAACATCACATTCTATGTATTTCATGATTGCTAATGTCTTGCATTTCTAAACGTAAGGAGGAAAAGAGTGCATAAATGTAAATAAATGAATGAAAAACAAGCTAGCTGCTAGCTCGTTTTTCATTCATTTATTTACATTTATGCACTCTTTTCCTCCTTACGTTTAGCAACTATCGGTGGTTAAACACCATTTCCCCATTTTTTTGTGCATATGAGCTTGAATACGGTCTCTGGTATTTGAGGTGGGGAGGGGGGAGGGGTGTGCGGGTTGTGGGAGGGGATAGGAGGGAGAGTGGGGGAGGGGGATGATATATGCAGTCACTGTGTAATATACTGTGTATAATTGTTATGCCATTTCTGTGAAAACTATATTCCACTTTACCTCATTGCTGTTAATCTGCTTCATCTATGATGAGTGCCTTTCAGGGGGACGAATGGACCCAGCTCATGTCCGGTTATGAGACTGATTTTGAACAAAGTGATCAGGTAGAAACTCAAATTTCTTCATTAATACGTACATTTACACGTTTATTAGAAAAAAAGTCTGCTCTTTTTTGGCATATGAAATCGTTTGACCGATACATTAAAGAAAATATCAATCTGTATGGATTGAGGATCCAAATTTTTCCCAATTTGGAACAAATTAGTGACGAGTGTAAAAAGGAGTGGGAAAGCAATTTACAGGACTGCTCACAGACCATGATGACCATATTGATCAAAGAGTATACTAAACAAATAGCTCTTATTGATCGGGAAATTATTATTTTGGAGAAATATAAAATAAATCCCACTATTGTTACAGTGTGGGTTCAGTCACTGTCTCTCTGCTTTCCCTTTCTCCCCTCCCTTCCCTCCTCTCATCCTTTGTCCCGGCCCTCTCCCTACCCTTCGTTCCCCTCTCTCCCAGGATCGTAACCGAATTATTATTAATCTATACCATAGCATGAAGCAGTGAAACAATAATGATGGTATTTATTATTCCCGACAATACTATGTATCACTAGCGATACCTATATTGTATTATTGATGTAGTGTCACTTTATGTAATTCCCCTTGGGCGTTTATGGATCTGTTGTGGTATGCTAGGCAGAACTTATATTTAGCCAATTTTAATATATCAAACATTAGTAATAAATAAACAATAAACCAATATGTGTGGAGTTAAACGGCCGCGGCCTTTTTATTATAGGTTTAAATATAAATCGATATATATCTATTTTATTCAGCATAAAATTGTCAAAAAACACAAATTAATATTTTAACAACATTAACATAGCTTAGCTATTAAAGCTCAAGCCATTTAAGCACACAGAATAAACAGTCCCTTTTCAAAGAAAAGGACAAATAACCTCATAATACAGGCCGCGACATGGGAAGGGGGGGCGGGAACGTCTTCTTCTCTTCTTGTCCTGGTAACTGCCACTTGTAACGCACTTTTCTCTACCCTTATAGGCAGCAACTCGTGCCAGGACCGTTGCTGCCTGATACCACCAATCATAGGCAAGCATTTCAACTGTTCAACGACAATTGGTCTGCCAGCATCCCATACATGGTGGGTGGGGACAATTCTTGCCCCTCCCACCATTTTCATGGTATGCTAGGCAGAACTTATATTTAGCCAATTTTAATATATCAAACATTAGTAATAAATAAACAATAAACCAATATGTGTGGAGTTAAACGGCCGCGGCCTTTTTATTATAGGTTTAAATATAAATCGATATATATCTATTTTATTCAGCATAAAATTGTCAAAAAACACAAATTAATATTTTAACAACATTAACATAGCTTAGCTATTAAAGCTCAAGCCATTTAAGCACACAGAATAAACAGTCCCATAAGCCGAGCTTATGAAACATAAGCAAGGCACCCCACCCGGCCCACGGCCAACTCCACACTAGATTGGACATTCATATTAAGAATATCCAAAGCAATATCCGACAGGTGAATGCCGTCATAGCGGTAAAAGCCCAGCACACCACCCTTCAGCTCCACGTGTCGGTAAGCAAAACCATCAATAACAGTCTTTAAATTAGCAAGAGATCAATTAATTTTCTTTCTCATTTTCTCAAAATGCCTACAAGGAGGCGAAAAACATTGTAAGCAAAGAATGACCTCGGAAAAAAACAAAAACGCAACCAGGCATAATATTATGAAAGCAAAGTAAATCAGCCTTCATATTAGCTAGTAAATCCAAAGTTCTAATACAACCGAGGTCATTCCCAGCCAAATGGAACACCACAATATGCGGAATAGGCCATCTGGAATGCAAGAAAGAAAATACCCCTTTCAAATGATGCCATCTCATACCCTTTTGTCCATACCAATGTAACAAAAATTTTGACGAAGAGAAATCCAAATTAACACCATAGCATCTGGAAGCCGCTCTTTCATGGGCCCAATAGACAAAGGAATGGCCGATGATCCACACGATGCATTGAGAATCTGAAATTTAACCCCCCTGACGGTATTCCCGAGTCTGGCTCGGGGTGGAATTTTCATACCAAAAGCGGTATCCCCGAGCCAGACTTGGGACAGCATCGCTGGATCCAGGAGGAGGTTTACTTACCTTCTCCCTCGGATCCAGCGTTGTCTCCCCGCTGTACGAGCGAGCCGTGTCTCGCTCGATGCATCACATCGCCGATCTCCGTGCCCTGCGAGCGTTGCGACGCACGGGGACGGAGATCGGCGCCAAATTCAAAAAGTGAAACAAACAGTAAACATACAGTATAATGTAATCTTACAGATTACATTGCTGTATGTAAATATTTCACATCCCCGTTGTCCCTAGTGGTCTGCCCAGTGTCCTGCATGCAGTTTTATGTAATAAAACCTGTTCTTTATGCCTGGAAACTGGAGATTGTCCATAGCAACCAAAACTGTCCTTTTACATCAAAAATGGTTTTAGACCAGCTAGAAAACAGCGATAATAAATTAGAATCACTCGCAGAATTGAGCGATAGCGATTTGTGGGGAGATCCGTCATCAAATACTGAAAAGTAATGACAGTGACAATTCTGCAACTGAGCAAATTTCAGTGTTTTTGATTTGATTACATTATTGAATAATTTTTATTATTGTTATATTATTATTTGGTACAATTATTTATAATTATTTATTATATTATAATTTATGATTTTATTTTTCAAACTTTATTATACCCGGGATGTCTGCTAGACTCTGGTTTGGACAGATTTAAGTGAGTTATTCCTAAGAATTGCAGGACTACAATATAAAACGCCAAATTTTCATGCAAAATAATGGTACCGCTTTTAGCACCTAAAATCCGAAATAATCGTACCGCCAGGGAGGTTAAACAGAATTATTAAGACGAACATAATTACGAAAACATTGAGATCGCCATCTACCAATACATTTAATATCACCGGCAGAAAGACCTAATTTAGCCGCAGCAGTAGCTGCACCAATACGAAAGGAATGGGAAGAAAAGGCCAGATGATCCAATTTCAGATAAACCAAACATCGTTTGAGAACAGCATTAAATTGAAAATTAGTCAATGGGGAACCATCGGAATGGATCAAAAACTGCTTGTTAAAAGAGGGCCTCAAGGTCAAATAAGAAAATGTTAGAGAAACTGCACAAATCTCTACAATCACATGACAGCGAATAGTGATCCAATGACCACGACCCAATTGATCAGATTTACTCTTGGTCAAAAATAAACGGAGAACCCCAGCATCAAGGTGAACCGAAGACATTGCCATGCCTAAACTAGAAGACTTATTCAGAGGAAGAAGCTCAGATATTCTCAAAGCTCCATAAAAACACAAACAAAAAGACACTTTAAACAATAAAGCTTTGAAAGAAGAAGAACACACTATGTCAGTGGCAGCGCAAAGCTTACCCAAAACATCAACAAATATAGGCAATCTTCTATCAGGAACCTTAAATCGTTTACGATACCCTTTAAGAGCCAATTGAACAGAAAAATATGAAGTGCATGAAGAACCCCCATTTAATTTACGAAAAAAGGAGACACCAGCTAGAGTCTTAACAATATAAGAATATGAGTAATTTTTTAACATTAAAGAATTAACAAAAGCTAAAACTAAACCCTCTGAAATATAAGCACAATCAAGACCATAAAGGGACAAAAAAGAACACCAAAACCCCCACGCGGCTTCGTAACATGCCCACGTGGAAGGGGCCAAAAATTGTTTAATAGCAGATTGTACTTGCATCAGACCAACGTCCACAAAGGAGGAGGACAAGGTTCCCCAATCGCCTCTGCATCCGGAACCAACTCTCAAAATTTGCCGATCTGTAGGCGAGATAAAGCATCAGCCACAACATTGTGAACACCACGCACATACAGTGGTGTGAAAAAGTGTTTGCCCCCTTCCTCATTTCCTGTTCCTTTGCATGTTTGTCACACTTAAGTGTTTCGGAACATCAAACCAATTTAAACAATAGTCAAGGACAACACAAGTAAACACAAAATGCAATTTGTAAATTAAGGTGTTTATTATTAAAGGTGAAAAAAAATCCAAACCATCATGACCCTGTGTGAAAAAGTGATTGCCCCCCTTGTTAAAACATACTATAACTGTGGTTGTCCACACCTGAGTTCAATTTTTCTAGCCACACCCAGGCCTGATTATTGACACACCTGTTCACAATCAAGGCATCACTTAAATAGGAGCTGCTTGACACAGTAAGGTCCACCAGAAGATCCTTAAAAGCTACACATCATGCCGAGACCCAAAGAAATTCAGGAACAATTGAGAAAGAAAGTAATTGAGATCTATCAGTCTGGAAAGGGTTATAAAGCCATTTCCAAAGCTTTGGGAATCCAGCGAACCACAGTGAGAGCCATTATCCACAAATGGCGAAGACATGGAACAGTGGTGAACCTTCCCAGGAGTGGCCGGCCGCCCAAAATTACCCCAAGAGCGCAGCGACGACTCATCCAAGAGGTCACAAAAGACCCCACAACAACGTCCAAGGAACTGCAGGCCTCACTTGCCTCAGTTAAGGTCAGCGTTCATGCCTCCACCATCAGGAAAAGACTGGGCAAAAATGGCCTGCATGGCAGAGTTCCAAGGAGAAAACCACTGCTGAGCAAAAAGAACATCAAAGCTCATCTCAATTTCTCCACAACACATCTTGATGATCCCCAAGACTTTTGGGACAACATTCTGTGGACCGATGAGACAAAACTGGAACTCTTTGGAAGGTGTGTGTCCAAGTATATCTGGCGTAGAAGGAACACTGCATTTCATAAAAAGAACATTATACCAACAGTAAAATATGGTGGTGGTAGTGTGATGGTCTGGGGCTGTTTTTCTGCTTCAGGACCTGGAAGACTTGCCGTGATAAAAGGAACTATGAATTCTGCTGTCTACCAAGAGATCCTGAAGGAGAATGTCCGACCATCTGTTCGTGTACTCAAGCTGAAACAAACTTGGGTTCTGCAGCAGGACAATGATCCTAAACACACCAGCAAGTCCACCACCTAATGGCTGAAGAAAAACAAAATGAAGACTTTGGAGTGGCCTAGCCAAAGTCCTGACCTGAATCCTATTGAGATGTTGTGGTATGACCTTAAAAAGGCCGTTCATGCTCGAAAACCCTCTAATGTAACTGAATTAGGACAATTCTGCAAAGATGAGTGGGCCAAAATTCCTCCAGGACGCTGTAAAAGCCTCATTGCACGTTATCGCAAACGCTTGGTTGCAGTTGTTGCTGCTAAGGGTGGCCCAACCAGTTATTAGGTTTAGGGGGCAATCACTTTTTCACACAGGGCCATGATGGTTTGGATTTTTTTTCACCTTTAATAATAAACACCTTCATTTACAAATTGCATTTTGTGTTTACTTGTGTTGTCCTTGACTATTGTTTAAATTGGTTTGATGTTCCGAAACACTTAAGTGTGACAAACATGCAAAGGAACAGGAAATGAGGAAGGGGGCAAACACTTTTTCACACCACTGTATTTTGCTTTCAACCAAATATTAAATCGTAGACATTGCAAAACTAAACAACGTAAAAGAGAAATAACAGGTAAAGATTTAGATACTAAACAATTAAAAACAACCCCTTTATTATCAGAATGCAAAAGTATGCGTTTGTCCCGAAAATGAGAGCCCCACAATTCCAAAGCAACGACAACAGGAAAAAGCTCAAGAAGAACGATATTCTTAAGAAAACCTTGCTCAGACCAAGAAGGGTGCCACTTTTCAGCCGACCACTTACCACACCAAAAGGCACCATATCCAACACCACCCGATGCATCAGTATAAAGATTGAGTGCAGAGGCCTCACAAAATGACGATTGCCAAAGGGAATATCCAGTAAAAGAAACCAGGAACTCTTGCCAAACTAACAAATCCTCCCAAATATCATGAGTTATTCGAATATAGTGTTTTGGCGAGGAAACACCAGAAATAGCCCGATAAAGTCGTCTAGAGAAAACCCTCCTTACAGGAATAACCCTAGCAGAAAAGGCCAACAAACCTAATAAAGATTGAATAGTCTTTAACTGTACTTTCCGCTTAGACAAAATAAAATCTAACAAAAATCTAGTTTTAAGAATTTTGTCCAGAGGAAGTCGGAACTCCATACGTACCGTATCTATTTGAACACCCAAAAATTCCAAACACGTACAAGGCAGCACCGATTTTTCATCAGCCAACGGTACTCCAAAAAGGTCACAAATAAATCGGAATTGATTAAAAAGATTCAGGCAATCAGAACTATTCGCACTCCCTACAAACAAAAATTCATCAAGGTAATGCAAGCAATTACTAGAATGAGAGCTGAAACGAAGTACCCAGTCTAAAAAAGAAGAAAAAAGTTCAAAATAAAAACAAGAAATTGAACAGCCCATAGGTAAACATTTATCAAAAAAGAACAAATCATCAAACACAAAACTAAGAGAATTAAAGGCAGCAGGACGAATAGGCAGAAGCCTAAAAGCTGACTTTATATCAGCTTTCGCCAACAAAGCTGATTGACCAACACTACGTGATCAAGATCAAAGCATCATCAAAAGAAGAATAAGATACCGCACACAATTCAGGGTCAATATCATCATTTAATGACATACCCTCAGGGTAAGATAAATGATGAATAAGTCAAAAAGTACCTTTCTCTTTTTTAGGAATAATTCCCAACGGAGAAATTCTAAAATTAATAAACGGAGGAGTTGAAAATGGACCAGAAACCCTCCCGGCCGCAATTTCTTTATAAATCTTGTTCCGAACAATCTCCCCATAAGTAGAAACAGATGCTAAATTCCTATGAATAGTACAACCTTCCCCAGAAAAAAACAGGCAAAAGGAAGCCCAAACTAAAACCATCAAGCAAAATGTCCACCTTCTTGCGATCTGGATACCGAAGCAGCCACGGGAGCATTCTTTCCAAAATCACCGGCATTACCGCTTTTAAGAAAGGAATCCTTCACATAGGAAGGTGCATTATGAACTTGTTTCTTGAAACAACGGACCGCAGGGTGTAAACCAGCACAATGAGCACATTCATGCTTGTATTTACAATTTTGGAGCCATTTACAATGACCTTCATTAAAATTAAAACATAAACCTTTACGAAAAGGTCCAATTACAGGTAGCAAAGGTTTATCCGCAGGTTTATGGGGTAACAAAAGATTAAGCCAAAGACCCACATCCTTCATACCCCATTTCAAAGAGGTATGAATAGAAAGTTTTTGTCTAAATGCTTTGTCATAAAAAAAACAAGACAAACCCGGAAAATTTTTTATAGGCCTCCAAAATAATGTCAACGTGCTGGAACATACCGCAGCACAAATCTGAACGTCTTTCACCCCTTACACTTGCATATATACAAAAAGCTTGCAACCAGTTTTGAAAATTGCGAGGGCTTGACCGATGTCTCTCAACATCCAATTTGTCAAATTCTCTTTTATCAGAACGATGATCTTTAAAGGACGGCAAAAGCGTCATTAAATCAATATATTCACATCTCCATATTTTTTCTTTAAGAGCCATAGGTAAATGAAAATCCAACGGTGACAGCTCACAAGAAAGCACCTCTTTTAAATACGGTTCAGGAACCGAACATACAGGAACATTGGAAGGAGACACAGACAAATCAACAGACGACAAATTGACATTATGTAATACAGTAGCATCTTTAACCGCATGCACATTATCCTTCCACACTGAAGCCAAATGAGACTGATCGTCAGACGCAGAAGAAGCCGGGTCATTTAAAAATTTGTTAAATAAAGCTGACATATTAAAAACAAATTCACGTAGAACAGAGGCATCCAAAGACTCACCTCTCGATACAGTAGCAGGGGTATGATCTATAGCAGTGCCAGCAGCACGGACAACATCCAAAGGGACAGCCTGTTCAGCAGCTGTAGCAGAGTGATGTGGAATAGTAACCATAGCAACATCCTTAACAACATCAACTGCAGTAGCCATAATAGGATTATGTGCCATCACAGAGTTGCTAGTCCCTGAAACACCTTTGTCCAGCATATTGCTATTTAAATGTTTCATTTTTTTCTTCTTTTTCAAAGAAACAGCATCTGTACCTGTTTCCGAACGAATCTGTATGTCAGAAGATTCAAATCTTCGCGGCAGTCTTCTTGTTCTCTTTTTTCTAATAGCCGGATCCACTGCGCATGCGCCGTCTTCCGAGATCGGAGAATACGCCGATTCAGCGCGGAAATCTCCGAATGACGAACCTTGCATCACGGGGTCAATAGGAGGAGCCCATCGGGAGGAAAAGGAAGTCACAGGCGGCGGAACATCAGGTCAGGTTAGGAAGATGGCAGAAGATGGCAGAAAACCGGGGAATCGCTTCTAGGTACAGCCAAACAAGACCGTAACCATTGCTCGCCATCCTCAGTGCCAGCCCGCTCAAGCACTTGCCGCAGCAACGACTCCATAACGCTAGCACCGGAGAGCAACGTCTTCTTCTCTTCTTGTCCTGGTAACTGCCACTTGTAACGCACTTTTCTCTACCCTTATAGGCAGCAACTCGTGCCAGGAC
Organism: Lithobates pipiens; assembly: GCF_037356315.1. Lineage (NCBI taxonomy): Eukaryota > Metazoa > Chordata > Amphibia > Anura > Ranidae > Lithobates > Lithobates pipiens. Next base: position 301,806,344 of record NW_027507903.1, read on the forward strand.
CGTTGCTGCCTGATACCACCAATCATAGGCAAGCATTTCAACTGTTCAACGACAATTGGTCTGCCAGCATCCCATACATGGTGGGTGGGGACAATTCTTGCCCCTCCCACCATTTTCATTCTGATTGGGGTTGGACCATGTCGGGGGTTTCGCTGGCTTCCCGGCACGGGGAGGGGACGTTGGAGCACTTTTTTATTGCTTCCCGTCCCCGATCTTCCTAGGCTAGGTTGGGCTGGGGGTGGTAATCCCCGTGCTGGCGGCATTCCGTGATCGCCGCCGGATGTCGCGGTCTGCGCAGTGCGCCTGCGCGGGCTCTCCCCGGGTCCTATGGGGGGTTCTGCACTGCGCAGGCACGCGCGTATCATCGCGACGTCACGCGGGTTGCATCGGAGGCGACGGGAATTCCGGGGCATTATGTGCCTTCCGGAACGCCGAGGAATTGACAGGAGCCATAAATATGGCTCTGATGGTTGAGAGCAGCAGATGGGTGGAGAGCTGACACACCCATAAATAGGAGGAGAATCCCACCTGTATCTAATCTAACAAACAAGTAAGTGCTATAAATAAGGTGTATTAGCCAGGACCTTTTCATTTGAGTCCTGGAACACCACTCAAACAGATCATTGAAACAGGTATGGAGTATGCTGAAGAGAGATATCTCTTTTCGCTGCATCTTTTTATTGATACAATATGAAGTTTGATAACTTTATCACTTTTGATTTAGCTTTAGGGCCGTTGAGGCACTGGGGGCTTTTCGCTATTCGTTTTAAGGGGCTATTTACTTATCTGCAGACTACAATATAAGTGCGGCAGACACAATACACAGGTAATACATTATTATTCACTGACGCTTTTAATATATTTTTTATCACCATTCATACTATCACTTTTTTAGGCATCACCACATGTTTATGGGGTCCTTGATTCCATACACACATTTATGGGGGTTTTTTATTTCTTTTCTTTTACACAGTCACACATTTTTGATTTATTTGCATCACTAGTTTATTATTATTATTATTATTATTGTCATTTTTGAACTACATTCACATTATTCAGCATAATACCGATTGTCACAATATGGAATATCACACCTGTTTATTATTTGTTTAAACATTACTTGGGAAACAAAGTGGCATTCCCTCTCATTTCACTATTCCCATTTATCTATGCTTTTGTAGATTAACACAATATACGCAATACTCCAGTCAAACAACTAGTTATAATATACATTTTTTGTGATGTATTTGCTCCATATCATATCATATTGTATTTCATTATTTTTAGGTGTGGCCACCTTGGGTGTGCCAAGAACCTCCTCCTCTGTTCCTCTGATCACCCTGGGGAAACTCCAGACACTGTCAATTCTTGTAAGCTAGCGTTTGATGCCCCCATGAAGTCGTGTTCCGCCTTTTTTCTCCCCTTCTTTTGTCCCCCCTCCCCCCCTGTGTCCATCTTGGTGGGTGGTTGAGGTGGGTCAAAATAGTGGGGCAGCGGATCCAGGATGACCCTTTGAGGGAAGGCACTGTTCCGTTTTTCAGATTTTATCAGAAGTCTCTGGTTGAAAAGCATTGGTTCGGTGGAACTGGTAAATATTATCGAAATAAGTTTTGATATTATATACATTTTTCGGTTAAAACCTATTATATTGAAAGTCTTTTTTTCTTTGATTACCTGCAGAATATACAATATAACTACTCCTTTCGCCAGGGCTTTGTTGCTTTTTACCCCCTGAAGAAGACCCTGACTCCCTGAAGGTCGAAATGCATTGGGGCAGCCCGGGTGCTATTTTGCAACTTTTGAACAAGTGCTGTACTTGTAAATTGTTCCTGTAACCTATTTTGTATTAAATGTTGCATATACTGTTTATCCACTGATATGCTATAATATTATATACCAGAGCCTGTATTTTTAAATCTATGATGGCAAATAAGCCGTTGAATCAATAAAATAAATATAACTTTTTACGGATTTATCTCTGCTTCTTGTTGCTGCCTGAAAACCCCAAGGGGAACTCTTCTTTTTTTATTATGTCTTGCATTTCTTTCCTCATTCCCTAATTACCATCATTGCAATATGCTCTAATTCATATGCTCTGCCCCTTTGTCCTAATGCGGATTTGCCTCACTAACTTCCCCACCATGCTCTTCTTGGCCCCTAAAACTATAGTCTAGTCACTTGACAATGTCTTTTGTCAGCTCCATAGTATTGCTTTCCCCTAAACACCTCCTAAAATCTCTACAAATGTGATGTGTGTGCTTCAATTCATGCAAAGTAACCTTTTTATTGTTTTTTGTAGTTGTGCCAAACTCATTAGGAACCCCCCTCTCCCCAACTGCTAGCTCAGCTGATAGCAATCTTCTATCTGATGACTTGACCCAACCCAATACACACTCTAAATACCTTTTTCATGATAACATTTATGGAACAATTCACCAAAGCATGTAGTGTAAGGGCCTGCGTCAATACTTTCAAATGCTATTTTGATTTTTTTAACACATTAATTTTCTTGCTATGTAATAGCAGAATGTTAAAATGTGCTTCCATTTTGTTATTCTGACACTTCTTACCTGTCCGGTGGGCTGGCAATAGTGTAACTAAGGAGGGGCTTCACAAAGTATCACACATTATTTAGGCATTCAGCTCTCAATCAAGTAGAGAGGGTTACCTCTCCTAAACATCCCCCCTAATTTTTTATCAAGGGCCCATCAGATGGGGGGGATGGGGGGGGGGGGGTTAGGACTCTCATAAGGGGACCTTATACTTTAGGCTTTAAATACTCAGTTAAAAAAATGTTATACTAATTTTGTCATAAAATGTGAGTGTCTAATCTGCATGCAATGTTGATTTTTTTTCTTCTGTCACTACACAGTGTCCTTCAACGCAACAGGAATGGCAGACTGTGGCCTCCCACTTTGCCATTTTTTTTAAAGTTGTGCCTTTTTCAGCAACAGTGCAAACCCAAGTTCAGAGCGAGATGAGGGGACAGTCTCTTCTTCAGATAATCTTATTATGTTGTGGGTCTGCTACACACACACACCTTCTTTTTGTTAACTAATGTGTAGTGCATTACTGATCTAAATCATGCTCATTTTCAGCACCCTGGCAGGAAAATGGCATGATTGTCCAAATTTACACCTCACTCTGGGTGCTTTTTACTAAAGGCACATCCACTATGCACTACAAGTGCACTGCAAAAGTACACCTGAAACTGCACTTGGAGTGCAAAGTGGAGTTGCCTTTAGTAAATCACACTTCTTCTCAGCACAAACTCAAATTTCACTACAAATACATTTTAAGCCCAATGAAAAAGGAAGCCACACATTGTTGAGAATTCAACTTTTTAATACAAGCACATTCATATGTGCGTTTAGTAAAGGTTTTTACAACAAACCAAGAGATTTTGGGTATCCAAAACCGAGTTTAATCATATTTATTTTTTACTTGTTTTTTTGTGTAAACAGGCATGTATCAAACCGTAAAATACAGAACACAGGAACTTACAAAGTTCAACTTGGAAAAGTGAAGACAATATCAGACATGAGTATGTACAAACTGGGCTGATATTGCCTTCATCACATGGGGTGTGAGCCCTGAAAAATACAAATTTGGAAGATGCACACAGTGTGTCAACATGTGCTATCTCCCATCATGGGAGATCAATGTACATGCTTTGGGGCTGCAACCCCTTCATCTCAGACACTTTACACAAAACACGTACATTGATCCCCCATGATGGGAGATAGCGCATGTTTACACACTCTGTGCATCTTCCAAATTTGGAATTATGCAAAATGCAACATTTTTTTTTAAAAAAGCAAAAATAAAACCCTATCTAGTTTTTTCGTTTTCACACTCTCCCCAAAACATCAATGATGTTCTTCATTTTATTTTTAACATCATTGATGTTTTGTTGTACAATTTTCAAATCCCTATTGCACCCCATTATCTCCCCGATCAAGATCTGGGCACTTTCACTGGTAAAATGGGAATCTTCCTCCACATCACCTAGAAAGAAAAAAAACAAACACACCATGTAATCCAAATATGGTGATATACATTGATGAGCTTACCGGAAGCTGTGTTCTCCGACACTCACCTGTTGTGGTGACAATTTGGCCAACCTCCACAATCTCTCCTTCTTCCTCCTCCTCCTCCTGCTCCTGCTCCTGCTCCTCTGTTTCTTCTTTTGGAAGTTGCCCTTCTTTGGGAGGGGTGTGGTCCCTGATGTCCTCATGGTCCCTGGTGTCCTCATACTTGCCCAGTCTTCTCTCCCCTATGAGAATGTAAACAAAGATTAATTAGCACACAGAGGGCATAAATAGGAATATGAAACATTGCTTGGAAGTGTTGTACAATTGTGTTTTTGGGCCGAGTTACAAGGTGAGAACATTATTGGGGACACTTTGTTAAGCTGGAATACTTCCCTGCAGAACGATGTTTCATACGAACGAAAGAAACCATGACCTTGAAAGTGGCCATTTTAAAATGCACAACATGAAATCAAAGCACATGGAGCATGTATGCAAGCAAGAATAATCATATGAACACACGACAACTACTTACTTTTTTTAAGAACACGCTTGATCCTTAGGTACTGCTCGTGCTCCCTCAGTTTCAGGTCTGACCAGCGTTTTCTCAGTTGATCCTTGGATCGGCGTACCCCAAAATTCTTCAGAAGACTCTTCACAACTTTATTCATGATCTTGGCCTTTCTGATATTTGGGTTTGGGTAAGGTCCATACTTCCCATCATAGTCGGTCCTGTTCAATATGTCGACCATCTCCAACATCTCTCCAAAATACATATTTGAGGCCTTAAATCTTGTCTTCCTGGATCGGGACGTTTCAGGCTCCGGGCTTTCCTCACACTCCTCCTCGTTAGTGGAACTATTATTGCGCACCTGCGTTCTCTCCGCCATGTGCTCTCCCCACTGCGCAGGAAGCGAAAGGGGCGGGGAATAGTCTGGAAAGAACGTCAGGGGCGGGCGGAGTTTCACGCATGCGCACTGTATATAAAATGCCACAAATGTGTATCGTCCGTACGATCTGGGAGGAGAGTGTGAGTCACGGACGCGGCGAACGTCGAAACGAAGGTAACATTTTTAACTTTGTGCTTCACTAGACTAGACTGCTTGTATCTAGGCCGCTGTTGGGACAAGATTATGAGGGATTTTAATTGCATTATTAGTATTTGAGGGTTTGTCTTGTGTTGTGTCTTGCAGACAAAATGGACCCATTCAACAATGCCAACTTTATGGGGCTATTCCTCAAGCTCTACATGGAGATGCCCTGCCTGTGGCAGTTCCACAACAAGTTTTATTATGGCAGATCAAAGAGGAACGCAGCACTGGAGAAACTGCTTGCTTTGGTGCAGATCAGGGTCCCCACGGCAGACATGACATATCTGAATCGCAAAATTGTGGCCATAAAGCTTACATATTTCAGGGAGAGAAAGAAGCACCTGGAGTCCTTGAGAGCAGGAGATCCAGATGCTGTTTATTACCCCCGGATGGTGCACTTTGACAGGCTGCATTTTCTGGTAGACCACTCAGGCCACCACTCTCCAGGCTTCCTCCAAGGCATCCTTCACCCCCAGCTGAGACTTCTGATGTCCAACCTGGGCCTTCCAGGCAGCACCATGTGGTGGGGCCCAGCTTGAGACGGGTATTGCATTGTTGAACATATTTCTTGTGTTACATTTAATGATGTTAACTAGATGTTCTTATTGATCAGTAAGTTGAGATTTCTCAAAGTGGTTTACATCTCAATAGACAGTAGTGACCAAAAATGTTAGGGATACGGGAAAGAAAAATGCTGGTGTCAGAATGATAGTCTGTTCTATTTGGTAACAGTCAAATAGCAAAAGCCAGGAGCACAAAATGTTGTGATTGATGATCAAAAAACGAAAACTATGTCCCCTTTTCATACACAGGATGACCTCAGTCGGGGGGAGGCTGTGGCAAGTGGCAGCCAGGAGGTCCACCAACGCCCTCCTTCTCCTCCTGCCCCAGCTACAGGAGCCCAGCCACAGCCTGGAAGGATGCCTGGTGGGAAGTCACAAAGGAAGACCAGAGAGTGATGGCCTGGGTTGAGTCTGGTGTGCCAGAAGATGCAGCCTCTTGAAGATCACCATCCTGGGGACAGAAATGGCATCTGAATTTCCTGCTCTCTAGGACTTCAGGAGCAGACTTCTCTCCCTGAGATATGTACTCCTCAGGCCACCAATTTTTTTATATCTCATTTAGTCATGTCTGCCCTGGGGGCCAAAGGCTGCACCAAAGTTAAGAAGTTTCTCCAGTGCTGCGTTCCTATTTTTATTTTCGAGCAAACAAAATAAATTTTATTTTTGTTTGATGAAATACTTGTGTAATGTGTTTTCCTTCAAAAAGTAGAGTTTATTTGTGAGCAGGCAGGTACATTTCCAAAATACAAAGTGAAATAAAGAACAAGGGGTACCAACACTAAACAACCAAAAAAGAAAATCTAAAAAATACAATACTGTTGTTGTTGTAAGTTTACACCCAAAAATAAAAAGTAAAAAAAAAGGAGAAATGAGCAGTGTCTTTAAAGGAGATTTTTAGGGAATCCCCCCCCCCCCAAAAAAAAAACATCCAAAAAAAACAAAACAAACAAACATTGTGTAGATGTGACTTAATTGTATTGCTGAAATGGTTAAAAAAGAGTAATGAAATCCGTTCGGGAGAAGTGTGTGTGACTATGAGCATCAAAAGAAGTTGGTTCTTGCAGTATTGTAAAGAACAAGAGAATGCGCTTGATGAATGATTTTTTAACATTGCAGCGTGACGAATGTGCTATATCGCTTACGAGCAGTAGTTTTACCTGAACGAGCGCTTCTGTGTCGGAATTTGAATGTTAGCATGCGTGGCACTTGGTCCGATGAAAATGCTCTACACATGATCGGATTAGGTCCGTCCGGCCCAGTTGGTCGGGAAATATTTCCAACATGTTGGAAAATTGGGTCGGACGGAGATTCGGACGGAATCAGTCCGATGCATACCACACACAGTCGGATTATCTGACGACACGGTCCGATAAGACGCATTCCGACAGATTCTCCGACCGTGTGTACAAGGGCTAAGACAGCAGCATAATCCAGTGTACTGGAATACGTCATACAGTGTTCCTTAATGTAAGAAAAATATATTTTATAACGTATAGAATGAAAACATTGGTATGAAAGTATGTACCTGTAACTTGAAAAAAAAAAATGTATTGACCCAAAACCTTTGAAGTTTTCTTATAATAGACTATTGATGGCAGCCATTTATTACAATTGTCATTCATTAGTACTATGCTATTTGAATTTCTGTCTGTCTAATCTAGAGAGTTACACGGCTCTGCCAAACAGCACAGCCCTGTCTGGAAGGGCAGAAACCTAATTTTTCTTTTGTTCGAGTCTTTTCCTCACTCATCTTGTGATCGGGCAGTGAAAGGTGAAGAAGTAGATTGATGAGCTCGTCTCTATAGCATTCCACTCTCTCCTCCTATAATCATGTCCCTTGTTATCACACAACCACTGCAACACAACTTACTGTCTCCTTATACTAATTCTCCCTCTTTTCATCTAAGTCCAGCTCTGCAGACACTTCAAAAGTTTCATACAAAGTCAAATTCAAGTACTGACTGTGCATACATTTATAAAATGATTTTTACGTATTGCCTTTTTTATGTATTAATGCAGTGCTTCATCAATTTGTGTATATTATAGCTGCCTGGAGTATATTTAAGCTATAGACTAACCAATGAATTAAAGTGATTGTAAAATTAACATTTTTATTTTTTAATAATGTCATATCTACCTGCTCTATGCAGTGGTTTAATACAGAGGAGCCCCAGTCCTCTTCTTCTGGGGTCCCCAGACAGTGCTCTAGGATCCTCCTCCTCTCACCGTGTGTCACTGTATGAAGCCACTTCCTATAGTGGCACTTATGAGGGCTTGACCCTGAACCACATTCTGTGTGTCTGTTGAGACTCAGCACTGCCCACTGCCCTCTGTCACTGGAATTGAGATGTCAATGGCTCCACTGCTCTCACTGAGACCAGTGAGGAAGGAGAGAGAGAGAGACGGGGAAATGGTTTTGGTTACAATGTTGGATCAAGATCAGGCTCAAGTAAGTATGGAGGGCTGACAATAGAAGGTTTTTTTACTTTAATGCAGAGGAAAAATCTTCAACCTTTAAAACCACTTTAATCTGAGACCCAGGAACAAAAAATAATGTGTGTCTTACCCAAGAAATCCCTGTTGCTAACAACTGCCAGCCTCAAATGGTAGCTTAAGCTGACCAGCACAGAAAATTCTTTGGACACTTTCTTCAGGAGCCCATTTAGGCACCGACTACATGACCACCCACATCTTTCCACATCATTACAAATGTACTGTATACCAGTACATCAATTAGCAGATCATGGACAGTTTGTTGCACCTAATAATGCTCCCTGAATCAAAGCAATTGCTATTTAGCTAGAATTGTGGAATATGGTGGCATTCAAAAATTGAGGTACGATTTACACTGTGTCAAGGGCTCTGATTGCTGTGGGGTTTACATTTTTTATAGCACATTAATTATATTTAAATTTATTTTAGGCTACCATATTTTTGTGTAAAAATGCTGTTTGGTAATTGGTGCTGGAAGACTTTCCTCTTGTTATTTAAAGATCATTTCGTATACTATACAAGCAAAAGACGTCAGCAGCAGTCAATCTTTAGTTGTTCCTTTGAAACTACAGGTATGCTATCAAGTGGAAACTCTGACTAGCCATTATCAGCCATGTTAATCTTGAGGTCACATTCCAAAGTAGTTTCTACTCAGAGGTTTTTTTGTTCTGCTATTGATTCATTTTTACTTAAAACATAAGGTTTTATGTTAGTTCTATACCTACCAGGTACACTTTAAATGAAAACTCTGTAATCAGGAAGCAAGATGTTTTATGTTTGAAAACACGTTGCTGCTTCGGCTTGCTTCTTTAAACGTGTTGGGGTTTTGTTTGCTTTCACGTGTGGCTTCTTTGTCCTCTAACACTTGAACTCACCTATCCTCATTCTTTTATCATCACTCTATCTCTGGAATGCTTTATCATTTTATATACACTGCTTATATTAAGTAAACAGTCTATCCAAGCAGCACAAGCTAAGTGCTCACGTTGAAAATGTTTCTGTAAATTGCTGCTTCGCATATTAAGGAAAGATCATAGAAAAATGCTCTTTCTGCTTCATAGTTAAAAAATCTGTATACAACACACTGTACAGTATAATAAAGATACTGATTGTACTTCAAGCAGCCTAGGCACAACTTACAGCTTGGATCATCAGATATTTCAATGCAAAATGAATAGCTTTCAGAGGCACTTAATTCTTTGCTAGTATGTCAGCAGTGCTGGAGAGTAAGCTGTTTGTATCCATCCACATAGGTTGGAGGTAAGTAGCACCCTCTAAACCCACGCATTTCCGGCCGTTGGTAAAGACGGAGAAGAATGGCAGAAAAAAGGCTTTGTGTGTTGCACATAATTCTGACCTTTAATTTTGATGCTGCCATGTACCAATCTAAATAAGTCCTTCTGACTTTAGTGAATTTAGTCAAGAGCACATGAGTGGTCTCTTCCAGCTTGCTTCATAGAGGAAAGATAAAAAGTATTAGCAAAACCTTAAATGATGTGTAATAGCACATGCACAACCACTTCAATATCTTCAGCTTACAATAGAAATATACAGGGTTGGCACTGGCAGTCATTAGGTAATGCACATAGAGTCAGAGGTTCTGTTGTAATTGCTACTATTGGGAACATTGTTGCTGTGCTGGAAAGGTAATAATAGATTTTCCCCAAGGACTCTTACATAAAAACACTGGATGAAAAGGGCCTGTTAGTGACTATGACTAAAAAGGTAACTTTTGTGGAAAAAAATATATAATAAATAAAAAAAAAAATATATAGCATATACAATTTCTACACAAGCCATGGTGTAATTTAAGTTCTTTAACCACTTGCCTACAGGGCACTTACACCCCCTTCCCGCCCAGGTCATTTTTCAGCTTTCAGAGCTGTCGCTCTTTAAATGACAATTGTGCGGTCGTGCTACACTGTACCCAAACTATTTTTTTTATCATTTTCTTCACACAAATAGATCTTTCTTTTGGTGGTATTGGTATGTCATCACTGCTGTTTTTTTTTTGTTTTTTTTAAACAAAGAAAGACCAAAAATTTTGAAAACATTTATTTTTAACTTTTTTTTGTTTCTGTCAGTAAATTTTATAACTAAGTATTTTTTCTCCTTCGCTGATGTGCACTGATGAGACAACACTGATTGGTACTGATAGGCAGGACTGGTGGGCACTGATAGGCGGCATGGATAAACGGTACTGATGGGCATTAATAGGTGACACTGATGGGCGACACTGATGGGCATTGATCAACAGCAGTGTTGCGCATTGATGGGCAGCACTGAAAGGCGGCACTGATAGCCAGCACTGACTGGCATCGCTAATGGGCACTGATTGGTGGCACTTGTGGGCAGTGATGGGCACTGATTGCTGCTACTGGTGGGCAATGGTGGGCACTGATTGGTGATGATCAGTGTCCTGATTACATGTGTAGATGTCCCCCTGCATGGAGATGCCACTGATATTCTCTCCTCGCCACACACTTTGTCAGTGTGAGGTGAGGAGAGCCGATTACCGGCATCTCTGTGTATACATGTGAGTGACTGTGATTGGACACAGCCGATCACATGGACGGACATGGCTCTTTAAAGAGATTGGGGTCGCGCCATGTCCTAGCAACATGGTGCGGCAGCAATCACTGCCCTGCATGCCCTGCAAGCGAGCACCCTCAATCGCGCCTCAACACGTACGCTAAAGCGGCTGTTCTGGGATGCCTTCATATGATGGCATCCCAGAACGAGAGCCGCACCGCCTCGTCGTCATTTGACGTTGTTAAATAAAGACCCTAAAGAAAGGGGACACAAGTACCCCCTGGTACAATGGGACTTTATGGGCAAACGAAAAGGAAATCATATGTCATAAAATATAATTTATTTGGAAAAATTATATTTTTAAAAACATATGTGTAATGACAAACATATCAATGGTTTGTACAGTACATTTATGTTAAAAAGACAAAACATAGTGCTCGTAGTGAGCTATTACAAATTCCAGTAAACGTAGTTTTCATCCTTTAGCCTGACATGCTTCAGGAAATGTATCCCTTCCTCAGAGGCATTGTAGGAAGGAATACAAATATATTCGACAATGAATTGGAAATGATTTTTGCAAAAGGTACTTTAAAATCAAAATTTCATGAGAAAGCAAACTTGCCGTTGCTTGTCCATCAAAAAGGCGATGAACCCTGTCTGGGCTCGGGACAGCCCTCACAAGGGTTCCCACGAAACAGTCCCCATGGTTCAGCCACAAATAGACTCTGATAGGTCGTCAGAAATCCTAGAATGGATATATGCACACAAGTGGCTAAAATGTTGTTAGTCCTGAGAGGCAAAGTCTGCTCATTCATTTGATGGTGGGCGGACGACAACTAGTTAAAAAACGACATATTCTTTTGAATCTGAAGCACTGTCATTTTATGTAAAATTTAATACTACTGTATATGGCGAACTGGAGACGTTCTGGTGTACAGACCCCCCCAGAAATGTTGGGCCCTGCTTGTGTGATTCATTTATTGATTTTCCCAGAAGTCTACACTAACATAAAAGTCAGATTTTAGACACCTTCTGCAATAAAAATGTAGGTTTTGTTAGTTTTTTTTTCATTAAAAAGCATGCTGGTACGACAGAACCCATCCATATGGCCATACATGGGCCGAATGTCGGCTGTTTTGTTTTTTTTTGAATCGCCCATTGTCTCCTGACATTCGGCCCATGTGTGCTCAGCTTAAGAATTAGTTACTTCTAAAGGGATCAAAGAACACATACAGATCACTCAGGACCTCTAGTGGGAATTGTGGTAAATAATAGTTCTCTACCAAAGTCATAATAGAAATTATAGATAGAGAAACTGCCACTGAGGTATCAAAAAACAGTGCATTTATGCAGACATAAAATAAGTCATAAAATAAAAAGCCATATACGTAAAGTAAGCATTTGGTATAGAACTTTTATTTACCACAATTCCCACTAGGGGTCCTGAGCGCTGTGTATGTATTCTTCAATCTGGTTGGCTACTCCTAGTGCTTCCACAGCTGCCTGGTACTATAGTACTTTCACCTACTGAGTCATATGGATGTATGGTTTACTTCTAAAGAGATGTAGACACTTTTCTCATTAGAACACAGAAAGTGCATCTGCTGATTAATAGTGAAACATACCCTCCCACTAAAAATGAGTATGTAATCAGTCTGGAAAAATTAAAAGCTATTTCTTCACAGCAACAAAAGTCAGGAATCTGGTACAAGATTTGTTAAAATACCTACCATGTGCATTGATTATACAGATAGGATATTTCTTTCAACAAAAGTTGAGCTACTCTTTAAATATTGAGTTATGCCTCTCAATATCACATGCCCCCTTGAGGGGGGCCTTCTGGAACACTAGTTCAAGTTAAAATGGCTTCAGTGTTAAATGATATCAAACCATGCTTGTTTAGATGTGCTTTGTTGTGGTGCAAAAAAAAAAAAAAAGTTCTCAGTACGTATGTGTACTGAGCCATTCAACTTGTACTATGGCTATATAATGTTTTCCCATGTCCTTTATATGATATGGATTGGTTTTACTGTAACTTTAATTATGATTCCTTGTTATGGATAAAAACAAAACAAAACATTATATTATAATATAATAATACAATATAAACACATATACAGCATGCCTATTTATAAAGCAGTGGATGTAACGTTCACCAAATATTTTCTGGGTAAGAATCAATAATTATCATTTAAAACACGAAGACCTTAAAGACATTTCATCCATTCAGATGTCCTAAAAGAAAGGCGAATCTAAGGGGTGTATTTATAAAACTCGGAGAGCTTTTTTATCTGGTGAAACTACATGTACATTTGTTCTTAGAGAATGCTGGCAAAATAGGATCACAAGTCTGCTGGCAAGATTGGCATTGACCATTTTAAATTATGAACACGTGTGGCGATAATGAGGCTTGAAAACTGTCTGAAGAATAGGAGAGCTAATATAAGGACAATTTATTGTCTGTTTTGTCTGTTTTGTGATATATTTCATGTAAAAGGTGTTTACATATAAACAAAGAATACGCGTGAAGAGTAAAAGGGAATAAAAGAATAAAAGTACTGACATCTCTTACAGCTTTAACGAAGATGTATGCGAGGCAGATGTTAAACATAAAACATAAAATATAGCATAGTATAACCACACAGTAATTATGATTGTCTATAACCTGTTAAACTTGAGATATATTTTAAGGGCTTTGGGTCTACCCATACCAATCACACCATGGGCTCCAAGATAAACTAGTTACCTGATAATTGCCAACATATGCTGCAAATAATATTTCATATGTAGCATGTGTGTGGGTTGTTTGGATCACCTCATTGATGGTTGGTATTTGAGGTTCTCTCCAATGTCTGACCGTGACAGACAAGTTGTCAGCAGTATATGAATTACTGGGCCTCTCAATGTGAGCGGTACTCTTGCCAATCCCAAAGAGAATAAAGCTATACCTGGGGAAACAGGAATTGTGAGGCCACAGATCTGATTGATCTGATTGATCAAGCAGAAAATTGCTAACCAAAGGGATGATACAGATGGACAGGACCACAATATATGGTGTAGAGTGCCCACATTTCCACATTGTCTCCAAGAGAAGAGGATGTGTGAGGTGAAAATTTTGAAAATCTATATGGCGTCAAATACCAACGGTGTAGAATCTTTTGAATGAGCTTCCAAAGGCTTATATTTTTCGTAGCAGCATAAGTGGTACTAAGAGCTTTTTGCCATTGTTCAGGAGTATAATTCAATCCTAGATTGTGTTCCCAGACTCTGAATGTTGAGGATTTGAGAAAATTATTTTTATGATTACGCATGTTATAAAGTAGGTAAATGCCCTTGGCTTTGAAATGAGGTAAATTATAAAACTGTACTACCCACTAGTGCATGCAATGCTTGTAAAGTAGCTTTAATAGTGGGAAACATTGTGCTGTTAGTAAGATCGATAAAGCAGCTGGCTAGTAAATAGTGGTATAGATTATTACATACAACTTGATGACTCTCTCATTGTACCCACAGGTTATACTGAGATGGAGGAAACCACACTTTCAGAGTAAAGTTTCGTACACATGATCAGACTTTCCGGCGGGAGATGTTGGATGTCAGGCTGTTGGTAGAAAATCCGACTGTGTGTATGCTCCATCGGACAATTACTGTCTGACTTTCTGCCAACAAATGTTGGCTAGCATGTCTAAAAATTTTCTGCCAACAAATGTGTGTTGACCGATTTTCCGATCATGTGTACACAAGTCCGTCGAACAAGAGTCTAAAGTACAAACACACATGCTTGGAAGCAGAAGCAGTCGGTCTTGTAAACCAGCGTTTGCAATGGAGAATTAACATCCATGGCCTGTCAAATTATGAAATCTCCAAATGCAGCACACAATTCTCTTCTTCTTTATTGGGATAATATTGAAATTGCTTTGCTGGTGATACTGATGGGGTTAGTGCAAACTAATTTTCAAAGTTGTTTTTTTTCTAGTGATATCAAGAATAATATTATTATGTTGTTTTTAAATTATTTATATATAAATTTATATTATTTATAAAAAAATTATATTATAAATTACCACAACATCATTATCCCCTAGTTTAAAGGAGATAAAAGATACAACTATGTTGGTGCCCCTTGTCAATTTTACATTGACAAGGGACATTGCCTACTCCCAAACTGTCATTTGAAGTAAAATATATAGCCAAGTATTACTGTTCACAATATTTTTATTGTGCATTAAAAAAAAAAATTAGACATGCTATCTGCCAATAGAACTTAACCAAAAAGCGCATTCTGTGTATCCAAAAATATAGAAAATATACCAAGTCAAATCATTATTCAACCAAAAAAATTATGTCAAAGCAATAACTCCAAGGCCATTAATAAATAACACGTTATCTCCTCCAATTAATCACCATGTCTGGTTGACGAACAGCCATTCGGAAACAAATTGAAAAGCACAAAATAAAAAGTGCAAACTGAAAAGTGCTAAATGAAAAAACGTGAAAAGAAAAGCACAAATCAACACTCACCAAACTTCTACTAACACAAAATTAGCAGAAGGAGCCCAAAGGGTGGCGCCAAAGAGCTGAAAAACCATGTCGTAAGTCTAGTACATCACTACGTTCGTAAACGTTGGCCAACATTTGTGTGACCATGTGTATGCAAGACAAGTTTGAGACAACACCTTTCTGACAAAATTGCACGGTGCTGTTGTCAGAAAGTCCGATTGTGTGTACGAGGCATAAGGAGTGATGCTAGGTAGTCATTTTTAATTACAACATGCACAACTCTTCCTGCTCGCCTCGTAGTTGTGAGTTTGCTAAACGATTAGCTGGATTTTTGATGAAGTGAGGGATTCCAAGCAATAATGGCCATTATTTATTTATATGTGAACGTGGCAGTAAGGATATTATGAAAACCTTAGTATCCTAAATCAACATTCACAATCAATTGTAATTTAAAAAATATA
This sequence comes from Lithobates pipiens, assembly GCF_037356315.1. Classification (NCBI taxonomy): domain Eukaryota; kingdom Metazoa; phylum Chordata; class Amphibia; order Anura; family Ranidae; genus Lithobates; species Lithobates pipiens. The sequence continues at coordinate 301,822,015 of NW_027507903.1, forward strand.
CTGAAAAGCAGTACTACAATGACAAAAAAGAATACCATTTCTGAAAAACCCACACAAGTTCAGCATCCAGATGGTCTTTTCTAATCACTTTAATCTGTTTCCTAAATAAATAAATTCACTATATATGGCAAGTATCAACTGCCTGATTTAATGGAACAGCTGGTATTATTTGAAGGCTTTGATACCAAAGTGCACATTTCAGAATAGTCTGATGTGATCTCACTAAATTTCACTATATAAATAGATTAGTTAAATGAATAATAAGTACACATTTCAAGTTAGTAAACAGATACATTTGCCAATAATGTTCAAAACGGATATTCAAAAACAAAACCTTACTTTTTTTTTTTTTTTAACCAGCAGAAAAGTAAATAACTAAAGAGATATTTTTGTTGCCTTTCACTGATATCACCGATATTGGATTGCTGACTGTTATTTAATAGCAGCCTTACTGTCTATGGAAAATCACCAGTGCAAAATGTATGACATTTTCTTGCAGTTTCTGCCTGCAGGCACAGAATTGCCTCCCTCCTTGGCATTTTTTTTATCCTGGATTACAAGTGCATACCTCCCAATTATCTCAGTTCACCGGGACTGTCCCAGAAATTGGTCCCTGTCCCGGAGTCCCGGTGTTCTGCCGTATAGTGTCCGGCCATCAAATAGTGTCCGCCCCGTACTGCGCATGCGCAGTACGGAGTAGACGAAGCTTCGGAAAATCTCCGAAGCTGAACGGCGCCTACGCCGTGAGTGGAGGTGGTAGCCCCACCATCCAAGCGGACATAGGGTTGTGAATATTGGAGGGCCCCTCGCGGACGAGCTTAGCTCGCCACGCTTCGTGCTCGGCCTCGCTGCGCTCGGCTCTTTTTTATTCTACTCTATGTTCACTTGGATGGTGGGGCTAGAACCTGGACTCACGGTGCAGGCGCCTTTCATCCTCGGCAATTTTCGGAATCTGTGTTGCTGTGTACTGCGCATGCGCAGTACGCAGCGGACACTATCGGATGGAGGACGTTATATGACAAGACACCGGCGAATCAGGGCTGAGTCCCGGAATGCCTGTGGTGTGTGCGGGGTGTCTTGGTTCCCGCACACTGTGAGCTACACTTGTATGGCAGCCGCATCTCTCCCCTCTGTCTCTGACACAGACAGTGAAGAGCAGTGCGTACGTAACTCGCTCCTCCTCCTCCTGTGATGTTCTCCTGTACACAGAGAGGGAGTGGGGAGGAGTCCCACCTCTCTACCTGAATGGTATCGAATAGCTAGCAAAAGATCGGACAAGTTAAAATGCAGGTAACCCTTGCACTGCTGTCACATCATCACTGCATGGATCGTTTTTAAGTTTAGCTGGACTTTAACAGCATTTTACATTTTAGGAGAATGCTAAGGGGTTACCTTTCAAGTTATGTTGTACCAGTCTTCAAGTTTGCCAGTTGGTGAATACTGGCCCTTGCATGTCCCTGAGCTCAGCAATAGATTGTATTTTATTTTTCTTAGCCTGCATCCTGGCTCTTGGGGTTTTGGAAAAAGCATGTGCACTTCCCTCCAAACGTACAATGCAATGCTTAGTGCCTGGGGCCACATGTAGCCCATTTGCTTTTTCTGTGGCCCAATGGTCCCCCGCATATACGTATCTGTAATATGTCATGTAGTATGTCTCCAGTCTATGATTGACTGCTGAAGCATGCCTCCAGTCTCCAACAACCCCTGTAGCAGTCTCTGGCAGTCTCTTGTATCATGTCTGCAGTGTCTGACCATCTCTTGTATCATGTTCACAGCCTCTGACATCTCTTGTATTATGTTCACAGTCTCTTTTTTTTAGGAAAAAATAAATTTTTTGAATTACATTTTTTTTTTAAATTGTGAAAGATGTTATGCCAAATAAATTGATACCCAACATGTCAGGTTTCAAAATTGTGTCTGCTTGTGGAATGGTGACAAACTTTTATCCTTAAAAATCTCCATAGGCAATGTTTAAAAATTTCTACAGGTTTCCAGTTTTGAGTTACAGAGGAGGTCTAGGGCTAGAATTATTGCTCTTGCTCCAACAGTCATGTGTGGTTTGAACACCGTTTTCATATGCGGGCGCTACTCATGTATGCGTTCGCTTCTTCTCGCAAGCTCATCAGGATGGAGCGCTTTAAAATTTATTTTATTTCTAATTTAATTTACATTTTTTATTTTGACACTGTATTTTAAAAAAATATATTTTTGGCCACTTTTATTCCTATTACAAGGAATGTAAACATCCCTTGTAATAGAAAAAAACATGACAGGACCTCTTGAATATAAGATCTGGGGTCAAAAAGACCTTAGATCTCATATTTTCACTAAAATGCAATAAAGAAAAATAATTGAAAAGAAAATTCTCTTTTAAGAGCTATGGGCAGTGACGTTTGACGTTGATCCTCCCATGTCATGGAGCCGAGCAAGGGCCATCTTCCCCTCAGTCGGCAGCCAGGCATCCACGTGAGAGGACGCGATTGTCTCCGCCGCTACCGGCAGGTCTGGTAAGCAGCGGAGAGGACCAGAGTGTGGCGGGAGGGGGGTGGGCATCTCTCTCGCCATCGATAAAAGTGATCTTGTGGTATATCCGCTACAGAGTCCACTTTTATCCTAAAGAGAAAAGCACAGTGTTCCCAAAAATACTGGGGTTATGGCAGCTGCTGCCATAACCCCGGCATTTAGCATAAAAGTACCAACATACAGGTATGCCGTTTTGCATGAAGTGGTTAAAGTAGGGATGGCTCAAAATCCCTGTAAGTTTTTTTATTTTTGGCTGGGTGGAGACTACTCATGTCACCTTCAAGAGATGTTATTTCACTTTCATTTCACTAACAACTTTCCTAACATGGACACACAACAAGATCTGAGAAGATTTTTTTTTACAAAATATTCACTTATAAGGGCCTGTTTACTACAGACTGCACAAGTTATAATCTAGGTAACATGCGTGCACTAGTGGGCATTTTGTAGGGGCGGTGTAATACATAACTTTTTTAACTTTAATGCTAAAAAAGACTTAATTGAACTTTATGCGTGCCGTATTTTTATGCAGCCTACACCAATACACATGTACAGTATAGCATGACCAGGGGACATAGAGAGCAAATGCTTTCTATGTCCCCTTGCATTGAGCCTGCATTGATCAATTCAGATAAATGTAACTCAATGCACCTTGTGTAAATGAGCCCTAAGGCAGCTGTCCCCAAAACAGGAGTCTTAAATGGAATATTTATATTTAACTCTTGTTCTGTAAAAGCTTGGATTTTAAATAATTTTCTGTCTCAGCGGTGATGGGCACTAGCACTGCAATAAAAAATTAAGAGGGGTTCTAATCCATCCCTTTGCTATTCAAAACTAAAAAGACTTTGGCCATTAAAGTGGTTGTATACCCTTTCTTGTTATTTTTACCTACAGGTAAGCCTATAATAAGGCTTACCTGTAGGTAAAATAAATATCTCCTAAACCTTTATGGTTTAGGAGATAATCACTTTGCATGCAGCCGTGGGAGTTGCGTAATTGCGTCTCTGGCCACTCACAGCACCGGAGCCACGAACCCGGAAGAAACGCAGAGGGAACATGTCAGCTCCCTCAGAGTGGACCAGGATCAGATGCCAAGGCTTTGTTCTAAGGTGAGTATTTCTTAATTAGCTAGTATGCACTGCATACTAGCTCATTTTGCCTTTACCTTGCAGTTTTTTTTTGTTTAAAAAAAATAAAATAAAAATTCAGTGCGGGTATACAACCACTTCAAGTGATTTAGGTTCAAATGTAGAGTTTTGCAAAAACACAGTTCTTCTAACAAGAGTCTATGTCAGAGCTTTTAGCCCACTTTTATCCATCCACACATCAAATGATGGCCCATTTTACATGGGCTTTCCATTCAGAACTAACAGTCAGTCTGCACATGCCTACCTTCAAGTCTGTCCAGGTCCAAAAAAATAGAAAAGGACTGTATACTATTCAAATTTTCCAGAATTAAACTTGATGGATCTGATGTAGCTTGATGCAAACAGATGTGTCTGTGTTTATCCGGCCACCCATAGAGCCTTCACAGGTCTGCCAATATCTGACGTCAGATAAAGTGATAGCCATCCTGTATCAATTCTGACTTGTTTGATCTCTGTCAGCTCCTATACATCTGTATCCTTCAGTCATCAGACTGGATAAATTGCTCACGTACAGACTACCACTTGCTTGGTTCAGAGAGATGTCTGTTAGGATACTGACAACCACTGTCCATTTACAATCTCTCAGACGTGAGTCTGCCTCAGCAACCTTTCTCTGTAGTCAAGATAGAACTGAACATGCCCTATCCACATGTCATGCTTCTAACTGTTTCCACAGCACATAGGGGCAAAGCCTAACTACTCTCTTTTGTGGGCAACACCCACATGTCTCCAATCAGATCCACACCTATCCAGGGACACTTTCCTTGCTGAAACATACACTGCCTGCATCTTTACATAATGACAGACCATCAGTCTGGCACAGCTATACATCCACTTTTAAGCAAAATCTCTCACTAGTGTAGTAGATGCTGTACTGAGACATTTGCATACCTTTCCTTTCTTGCAGAAAAATTGTCTCAAACATAATTATTTTTTGGTTTGGTGGTAAATAATATGTACAATTAAATGGAGTAGCAATGGGCACCAGATTTGTATCTAGTCTTGCAATTTTTATGTCTCTTTGTAGTATCTTTGTAAATGCTCCTGATCATCTTACTTGTTGGCAAAGGTACATAGGTGATGTTTTTTTCATTTGGAAGAGAACTGAGATTGATTTTGGGTATTTTCTTGTTTTCTTGAGAGATATTAATATTAATGATCACATAATGCAATTTACCTCTCAGTATAGCAGATTTTTAATTTTTTTATTTGGAGATATCAGATGGTACAATATGCACATTTTAAAGAAACTGACCCTAATACCTGGGCATAGTTAACATGACCCTAATTGGATTAGTAAAGTCCCTAGGGGGCATTTTTTAAGGGTCAGGAGGAACTGTATTCATGCATGGGATTATAATGCACAAGCAATCAACTGAAGCTGCAGTTTATATATCTGCTCTATATGCTCTAATCTGGTCTTTCCTTTCTTCCAGAAAAATTGTCTCAAACATAATTATTTTTTGGTTTGGTGGTAAATAATATGTACAATTAAATGGAGTAGCAATGGGCACCAGATTTGTATCTAGTCTTGCAATTTTTATGTCTCTTTGTAGTATCTTTGTAAATGCTCCTGATCATCTTACTTGTTGGCAAAGGTACATAGGTGATGTTTTTTTCATTTGGAAGAGAACTGAGATTGATTTTGGGTATTTTCTTGTTTTCTTGAGAGATATTAATGATCACATAATGCAATTTACCTCTCAGTATAGCAGATTTTTATTTTTTTATTTGGAGATATCAGATGGTACAATATGCACATTTTAAAGAAACTGACCCTAATACCTGGTCATAGTTAACACGACCGTAATTGGATTAGTAATGTCCCTAGGGGGCAGTTTATAAGGATCAGGAGGAACTGTATTCATGCATGGGATTATAATTCACAAGCAATCAACTGAAGCTGCAGTTTATATATATGCTCTAATCTGGCCTCACAGATCTACCCACTTTGGGTAGAGTTTGCTTCTTTTCATATGGAAGATGTCAAACCTGTCAACATAATCCACAATAAGGCTTCATGCACACTGCTGCTCCTAAACTCATGAACTTAACTCAATAAAAGCCATAGAATGTCTCCCAGGCAAACAATATATGGACGATACTACCCCAAAATTAAGAGTGAGATTTACTAGGGTTAAAATTTTATAATCTTTGTTACATTTTAGACATTTTCATAAGAGATCTTAAGGGTCTAAAACAGGGATCTCAAGCTGTGGCCCTCCAGCTATTGCAAAACTACGAGTCCCATCATGCCTCTGCCTGTGGGTGTCATGATTGTAACTGTCAGCCTTGCAGTGCCTTATGGGAACAGCTGGAGGGCTGCAAGTTTGAGACCCCTGGTCTAACATTTTGTGGAATTGATACAGTATTCAGACACTGGAGAGGTGATAATCTAACTAGAGAGATATCTAGGAATGAAACATTTTGGATTTATGCATTTAACACATTGGGTCCCACAGGCCTTAATGTATTATTAGAGGCAGCTAAAAAATGAGAGACACATAGCGGAGGAGAGTAAAAATAAACCCAATACGTTTTTTTAAATATATTAAGATTAAAAAGCCAAGGATGAAACACATAGGCCTCATTAAGGATGAGGAAGGGAAGGTGGTTACAGATGACAAGGAGAAGGCAACTGTGCTAAATGCGTTCTTCTCCTCAGTCTTCACACAGGAAAAGAAGGGGTATACAGACCAATACAGTATTGTTAGTAGCACACCACAGGATCTACACTCGTGGCTAAGGCCAGAATCTGGAAAGAAATAGATAAGTTTAACATAACTAAATCATTAGAACCAAATGGCTTACACCTAAGAGTCTATAAAGAACTCATACAGGTTATAGCCAGACCACTATTCCTAATCTTCATGGATGGCATACTGACAGGATTGGTACCAGCTGATTGGCGAAAAGCCCACGGGTTACCAATATTCAAAAAAGGACAGAGATATTTTCCTGGGAACTATAGGCATGTCAGTCTAACGTTGGTAGTACTAGTTTGAGGGGATAATAAGGGACAATATCCAAGAATTTGCTGCTGAAAATGTATCATTAGCAGTAATTGGCACAGGTTTACGAAAAGGTCACTCCTGCCAAACCAACCTATTCAAATTCTACGAGGAAGTGAGCTGCCATCTGGATAAAGGTAGGCCGGTAAATGTGGTGTATATGGATTTTGCAAAAGCATTTGATACAGTCCCCCACAAACGCTTAATCTGCAAACTGAGATCTGTAGGCATGGACCTATAGGGTATGTACCTGGATAAAACAAATGGCTATGGGGGCATGTCCAAAAGGGCTGTGATAAATAACGTATACTCAAAATGGGCTAAAGTGGTTAGTGGGGTACCCCAGGGCTCTGTTCTGGGACCAATTCTATTTAATTAATTTATAAATGATATAGAGGATGGGATAAATAGCTTAATCTCAGTAGGATATAGAAACTTTACAAGAGGACCTGAATAAATGAATGGAGTGGGCTTCTACATGGCAAATGAAGTTTAATACTGGTAAGTGTAAGGTAATGCCCTTGGGGGGTTAACATATGAATGCAAGTTACTCTTTAGGGGAGAATCCCTAGGAGCTTCAAGGATGGAGAAGGATCTAGGGGTCCTAGTAGAAAACAGACTGAGCAATAGCATGGAGTGTCAAGCTGTGGCTACCAAAGCCAGCAGAAGTTTAGCATGCATTAAAAATGGAATTTACTCCAGAGATGAGACGATTATTCTGCCACTTTATAAAACTTTGGTTTGGTCGCATCTGGAGTATTCCATCCAGTTCTGGTCACCAATCCTCCAAAGGGATGTGCTGGAGCTGGAGAGAGTCCAGAGAAGGGCAATTAAATTATTATGGCGAATGGAGGACCTCAATTATGAGGATCGACTACAAGCGCTAAATGTATTCTCCCTGTAGAAGAGACGCTTGTGAGGAGATATGATTGTGATTTACAAATATCGCACTGGTGATATCAGCTTAAGTATGACATTTTTCAGTCCCAGGGAGTGTAAGAGGACACGGGGTCACATGATGAGACTGGAAGAGAAGTGGTTTAGCCTTAAGGTGCGTAGGGGTTTTTTCACTGTCAGGGCAGTAAGGATGGGGAACTCTCTTCCACAATTGATGGTGTCAGCAGGAAGTATGGATAGTTTTAAAAGACTCTTGGAAGTGCATATTAGTGAAAACAATTTACGGGGTCTATAATTCAACCTTACCTACTATGTTACGCTGTAGATTTAACCACTTGCCGACCGCCGCATGACGATATACGTCAACAGAATGGCACGGGCAGGTATATGGGTGTACCTGTACGTCCTTGCCTCTCAGCGGGCAGGGGGCCTGTTCGGGCCCCCCTCGGTGCCTGCGGCGGTCTCATTTGCTCCAGGTATGATCTGTGCTGAGGGGGAGATCCGTGCTGAGTGGGCTTCTTGCACTGCCTGTGAACTGTAAACACAGGTTAGAGGAAGTGATGTCATCTCTCCTCACGCTTCCTTTTTCGTTCGGGAGCCGTGGAGAGAGGACGTGAAAAGTGAGTTGCACCAACAGACCACTAACACCAGTACGCATAGGCACACAAATCTCCCCCCTATCACCCCCGATCAAATTGATTAATTGATTGATTACATTTTCTGGCCGCTTGTCTTTCAAACAGTATCTTCCCAGCAAACATGCCAGATATGGGGTCAAGATGTATAAGCTCAGTGACAGGGCAACAGGCTATACATATAGTTTTATGATTTACGAGGGAATAGATAGTCACGTAGAGGCGGAGAACTGTCCTGATTACATAGGGAACGCTGGCAAGATTGTATGGGACTTGGTGTCACCCTTATTCGGAAAGGGGTACCATTAGTATGTAGACAATTATTACACGAGCGTGCCACTTTTTAGTCACTTGTTTGATCATCAGATTGGCGCATGTGGCACCGTGCGACCTAGTCGCTGGGGCTTACCCCAGGGACTGTAGATTCCTTTCTTAGGCTTGGGGGAGTGCACCAAGTGTAATAATTTGCTCGCTGTGAATTGGAGGGATAATAAGAATGTTTTCGTTCTGTCCTCCCTTCACGCAAACACGACTGTCCAAATTCCTATGGCGGCTGGTGTTGTGGAGAAACCCCTCTGTGCCCACGAATATAACCAAAATATGGGAGGGGTGGACCCCAACAACCAGTTGTCGGCGCCTTACCTAATTGCCAGTAATAACAAATACTGGTACAAAAAAGTATCTGTATACTTATTTCAATTGGCTTTGCTGAACGCTCATGTGCTATACAGAGCTTCAGGACAGACTTAAATTCCAGGAAGAGATCGTCATAGCCCTTCTGTTTCCAGACGGTGCTTCACCTCACCATCCCAATCCAAATGCAGTAAGCTGGCTGCATGAGAGGCATTTTCCGTACATCCTCCCTAGTAATCCTACCCAACGAGCCCCCCAAAGAAAATGCTGTGTCTGTAGAAAGCACAGATATAGGTATGACACGTGCTATTTTTGTCCCTCCTGTTCCTTAGTTACAATCCTGGTATTTGCATTGGTGAATGTTTTGAACTCTACCATAGATTAGACTAGGACACACTTTCACAGGGTCTCCCAAGATGCCATTGCATTTTTTTTACAGTTACAGTTACAAATAAAAGTGTAAAAAAAAAAGTAAAAAAAAATATAAAATAAAAATACAAAAATAGTTGTTTTATTGTTCTCTCTCTCTCTCTCTCTCTCTCTCTCTCTCTCTCTCTCTCTCTCTCTCTCTCTCTCTCTCTCTCTCTCTATTCTCTCTCTATTTTTCTGCTCTTTTTTACTGTATTCTATTCTGCAATGTTTTATTGTGTTTTATTGTTAACCATTTTTTTGTTTTCAGGTACGCCATTCAGCTGCTGTGTGGATTTATTTATCTTGACTTCAGCAGCGTTTGATTTCACCACCACAGTTAAAAAAAAGAGAATATATGCCGAAGCATGGGGGCAGCAGGGGTGGAGGAGCGATTTGCTCCTAACTTTTGGGGCGGATGCCCCCATGCTTTGGCATATATATATTTTAGGCACAGGTTGTGTTAAAAATTTTTTTTATTTTTTACAGTTTTTTTGTGTTTGCTTTGCAGGTATGGTATGTCTTACTGTTATACTGTAATGTTACTTTGTTTTATTGTTAACTATCATTTGCTTAGCAGGTACGCCATTCAGCTGCAGTGCGGATTTATTTATCGTGACAGCAACAGCGTTTGCTCCCACGATACATAAATCTGTGACTCCAGCGCTGTAGGAGGTGTTTTCACCACCACAGTTAAAAACAAAATGGTGCATGTATGCCCATCATTAGAAGTGGGTGGATGAAGGGAGGTATTGTAATGGTGGTCATACCCACCGACCAATCTTTTTTTTTTCGTTCAGCCCAACATGATGTAAACAGAAGCCGGTAATCTGCTTTTTTTCCCTCACGCTAACAGCATGAGAAGAAAAAAAATAAGCTGATTACCGACTTTGGTAAATAGGACATCAGTCTCACACACTGAGTGTCACTGCTACTAAGCAGTGCCGACCAGTGCCACCTACCAGTGCCCATCACCAGTACTGCTAAGCAGTGCCCACTGGTTCCACCTACCAGTGCTCACCAATGCCACCTACCAGTGCCCATCAGTGCAGCCAATCAGTGGCCATCAGTGCCTCATCATTAGTGCCACCTATCAGTGCCACCTATCAGTGCAGGTTCATCAGTGCCTCCTGATCAGTTCCCACCAATGCTGCCTCATCAGGACCCATCAGTGCCACCTATCAGTGCCCATAAGTGCCACCTATCAGTGCCCATCAGTGCCACCTATCAGTGCCCATAAGTGCCACCTATCAGTGCCCATCAGTGCTACCTTATCAGTGCCTATCAGTGCCCATCAGTGAAGCCTCTAAGCCCATCAGTGCAGCCTCATCTGCGCACATCAATAAAGGAGAAAAATTACATGTTTGCAAAATTTTATAACAAACTATGAAAATGGTTTTTGTTTTGTTTATTCAACAATTTCCATATTTTTTGTTTGTTTAGAAAAAAAACAGCAGTGATTAAACACCAACAAAAGAAAGCTCTATTTGTGTGAAAAATCAATGGGTGACAGCATGGAAAGCTGAAAATTGGCCTGGACGGAAAGGGGGTATAGGTGCCCTGTAAGCAAGTGGTTAAGATGGTTATGTATTTTATTTTGTAACACAAAGTTCATAATATAGAGGATGGTTAGAAGTTTTACAATTTTATAAAGATTGGAGGCTATTCGTGTTAGATGGTTGGGCCATCTCTTGTTCTTGGGATAGCTGTAGAAAGTATTTAATGGAGGCATGACATGAGACAGTATTGACTAAGGCATTTCTCACAAAACACATCAAGCAGTGACATCATCATGCATGCATGCTTGCCAAGGAGGTTTACAGGCATTTTTTGCATAGCGATTGGTGAAGAATTTTCTATTTTTTGTTCTTCCCAAATGCGATTCCATACTTTGGTGGCACATGCGGTAACACCATTATGAATATTTTAAGAATTCTACACTACAGTCATTAATACAGATTATTTCATAATATTTTCTAACCGCCTGTCAAACACCCTCTTATGAGCAAACAATTATGGTTCACTCTTCAAAGGACCAACACACATGTAAACAACCCTTTTAGATTGATATGAATGTAAAATATTCAAAAGTGTAAATTGGCAGTGTTATATAAATATTTGTAATAAATAAAATAATTATGATGATGATGCCTTTAACATGCTAATCATTCATTGTTGTAAGTCTGAAGCCTCGTTTTATAGAACAAACATTTTTTAAGCTTTATTTTCTGGCAATTCAGGACAAATGTGTTGGTGGATTACAATCTGCAGAAAAAATATAAATGCCACAAATAGCATATTATTTTCTATGCTCAAGGGAGCACAGAGACAGCGTGGGCTCCAGGACAGACAATCTTGTTTCAAAACTGTAATAAAGGGCAAAGTTACTACCTAATCTTTTATCACAGGGCCACTTTGTTCTTTAAAATGCTTTCCTCGACTTTTAATACCAGTTGGCAGGCTGCTGACACTGCTGCTACACACTCTCCAAGCATTTCTATATAATTGATGGTTTCTGAATGCTTTTAAAATAAGAACGCATTTCAGCATGGCTTCTAATCCTGTTCTGTATAGTGAGAGTACTGCATCCAGTTAAGAACGCACAAATAACTGTTGTTAATGTAAAACATTTCCTGTCTGCAGGTTGCATCCACAGTTACTTTTTGAGTACATTTGCAGTCTGGTCATTTCCTCTGCAAACAAAGTTAAGGACCGGGGATCATTGCATTCACACCCCTGAGCAGCCAATCAATACCTCTGCTTAGGCCCAGATTTCCATCACTGGAGCTCGTAGGTATACCGTTTAAGCAGTGCTGGGACAAGGTAATCTCAGGGCAAAGATTGGAAACTGTATCCCCTCCTGGCGGAGAATTAGAAGGGCATCAGGCACGTACCAAACTGTATGCTTAGGATTGTATGATTAGGAGATGTGAGGAGGGAATTATTCTTTGATTATTCTATTAGTATAGAGGATGGTGCCAGGTGTAATGTTTGTGGCAGGCATTAAAATAGTACCAATGATTGTGATGCGCTGCAGAGAACTGAAAAGCTTAAAACTGGAGCACAAGGAACAAATGCCCCTGAGTGAGTGGTGTCACGGAAAGGAAAAAATGTCCATTACATCTGTGGAGTGACTGGAAGGAAAATTGAACCTATGTCAGTGGTGTCACTCGAAGGACAAAAATGTCCCTGTGTCAGTGGTGTCACTGGAAGAAAAAAAAATGCCTGTGCATCTGTGGTGTTGCTAAGAAGAAAAATAGAGTGGGATCAGTGGGAAAAAAATGTCCCTGTATCCATGGTGTCAGTCTGCAGAGAGCTCAAGACTGCATATCATGCAAGGCACAGGGCTATTATATGCATATCACAAAGGACACAGAGCTTATCACTGCATATATTGCAGGACACAGGCCCCCGGATTCACATTATGCAGGACTCAGAACAGCATAATGTGCAGAGGTGGGTATTGCGTATTAACACACCAGTACAGAGCTCTATCCACAACCCTCCTATAGAGAGCGTATCCCTTATTCTATCCCTGGCCCTAAGAAACACATTTGTGTTATATGAAATTACTTGTATTTCCTTTGCCACCAGCAGGCATTTGCCTACTTTGCCTAATGGTAAATCCAGCCCTTCCTCTGCCACACACATTTCAGGATCCTGGGCCACAGAATTATGTAGGAATGATTGTGGAATTACTGAAATGCTGGATCTAGCAGGGGAATGCTTTAGGTCTCAGGTAAGTATTTGTGAGCTATTTTTACAACTGAATGTAGGCAGCGTAGGAGGCAGAGTCTATCAGGTCTACTTAAAAACAATTCCAGTAATTCTTTAAATGTATGCAAGTAAGTTTACACTGCAATAAAAGAGGCTGCATAGTTCTCCCCAATGGTTTGCAACTCCTTTTTTATCTATATTGGTGAGACAGTAGCAGTGCTATCTGACACCTCCCGGTGTGGTGGATAGTATGTCTACAGCTGAACATCATGGTTCCTACTACTGGCTGCTGAGTCTTGTTGTGATATAGCAGCCAGTGGGAGGAACCATCACACTCAGTAAGGAACATGCTATCTGATGCACCTATAAGTGTTGCATAGCAGTTGTGCTACTAGCTCTGAAAGAAAGCTGAAAATTGATTTGGCATTCAGTGTAATGGTAAATATGCATCCTCTTGTATTACAAGGCAAAGGTAATTGTATTTTTTTTAAAGGTGTGAGGGTTGCTTTAATTTGCAGATACTGTAGTGAGGACAGGAAACTCACACTAGTAAAACGCTGTTAAAAATGTACAGCCCTATAATTAGGAACCCTTGAATGTTACAACCAACAATACATCTCCATAGCTTCCAACTTTAAGAACCCATATTTCCCTTTGCTTCCATTACGGCAGATATATAAGCATGAAAAAAACAAAAAAAACAAAAAACAAAAAAAAACAGATGTTACTATTCACCTACCAAAATAGGCCCTAAAAAGGCCCAATAGGTGTTGCTTATTTTCAGTTACGGATATAAAAGAAAAGTGAGCGTATCTGCTAACTTATGAAACAACCTAACAATCATTTTGCCTCTTTAGAATATATGTATAAAGAACTACTATTGTGTACAACTAGATGTGGACAGGATTGCCATTAATGATAGTTAGCATAAGGATTTCCTACTGATTACCCTGACTGCTGAATGAATGAATGAATTAAATACTTGTATAGCGCACAATGCGAACTGAATCACCTCTAGGCACTGTACTTACTGCTGTAAGGATTTGGAAAAAAGTCCCCAATATTAAAAACAAAATGGACCATTCTTTATAAGGATTGTTTTCTTTGGATCATCTATGATTTCTGGGGATACAAAGGAAAGTAAAAGGAATGGTCCATTTTGCTTTATCACTTTTATTTTTATTACAGATATGTAACCAACTGCATTGTAACTGGGTCATTGGTGATATGCAGCTAAAAAGCACCCAACTTTCAAACGCGGATTCATATGTCACACACACAATGTTTAGTGTGTATACTGTATAAAGCAGATGACTATTATTTGCAAGAAGGATCTTGGCAGGTTGAAAAATGAAACAGACAACTAGTGGCTTTTTTATTCACTTGTGAGATAAATTCTCAGAATTTCTTTTGTAGGTATTAGCTGTTACCTCGTTGTAAGGAAATGAGGAAAAAGCATTAGGTGACTGTATGAGAAATGTTTTCAGTGGCTCTCTTTTCTACAGTGATCTCTTGATTTTTAATTAGACCTGAGTGTATGAACTCGTAATCAGGCTCTTGTTATCAATTTTCTGTGCAGCTTAGAAATTAAAATCGTAAATCACACTGTTGGATGTGGATGGAACACGCGTTTATTTTTCTCTTTCTTCAAATTTCACTTTTATGTACCGTACGTCTTCCTATAGAACTTTTAATGTGGAACTTCAGTCAAAACTATTTTTAGCTTTTGTATATCAGTAGTCAGTAGGGAAGAGTTGAACACCTCCCAGTTCGGTTTGCACCAAAACAAACCGAACAGGCAAAAAATCCGGAAGAACACACAAAAACCCTTAAAGTCTATGAGTCGCAAACACGCAAAATGTGCTAAATGTGCTAATTGCACATTGTGCTAATTTTAAAGCCTTATATATTACAAGTTATTGTCATAAAAAGTGTTTAGGGACCTGGGGTTTTTTTTAAACGCCTGTTTTTTCAGGAGCAGTGATTTTGTTAATGGTTAAAGTGAAATAATAAAATCGAAATAATCCTTTAACCACTAGAGATCCGCGCTATAGCCGAATGACGGCTACAGCGCGGACCTGCTTTGCTGGGACTACGTCTATTGACCCTCTGAGGGGCGCGCGCGGCACGCTCTGTGATTGGCGAGTCTATGAGACTCGCCTGATCACGGATCCGAGCAAGGGGTCGATCCCGACCCCTTACCACGTGATCAGCTGTCAGCCAATGACAGCTGATCATGTGACAAAACAGAGCCGGTAATCAACTATTTAAAAAAGCTGATCACCGGCGACCGTGATCGGGACATCAGTCCGATCACGGCCAACTTATCAGTGCCCACCTGCCCCCTGCCAGTACCAGCCAGTTATTAATAAAAGTGCCACCCAGCAGTGCCACCTATCAGTGCCCATAGTGCCATACATTAGTGCCATACATCAGTGCCCACAGTGCCAAACATCAGTGCCCACATTGCCATACATCAGTACCCACAGTGCCACCTATCAGTGCCCATAGTGCCACCTATCAGTGCCCACAATCTGCCTCAACAACAGTGCTGCACCTCAGTGCCGCATATCCGTGCCCATCAGTGTCATCTACCATTGCCCATCAGTGCCCATCAGTGCCACCCATCAGTGCCCAGCAGTGCCACCTATCAGAGCCACCTATCAATGCCACCTATCAGTGCCCATCAGTCCCATCTATCAGTGGTACATATCAGTGCCCCTTAGTGCCACCCATCCGTGCCACCCATCTGTGCCACCCATCAGTGCCACCTATCAGTGCCATCTTATCTGTGCCCATCTTTGCCCATCAGTCCCGCCTTATCTGTGCCCATCAGTACTGCCTTATCTGTGCCTATCGGTGCCCACCAGTGCAGCCTATCAGTGCCCACCAGTGCCGCCTATCAGTGCCCACCAGTGCTGCCTCATCAGCGCATTTCAATGAAGGAGAAAAATGACTTGTTTGCAAAATTTTATAACAAACTATTAAACATGATTTTTTTTTTTTGCATCTTTTTTTGTTTGTTTAGCAAAAAATAAAACTCCCAGCTGTAATTAAATGCCACCAAAAGAAAGCTCTATTTGTGAGAAAAAAATTATAAAAATTTCATTTGGGTACAGTGTTATATGGCTGCGCAATTGTCATTCAAAGTGCATCAGCGCTGAAAGCTGAAAATTGGTCTGGGCAGGAGGGGGGTTTAAGTGCCCAGTAAGCAAGTGGTTAAATATCGTGCCTGGGGGGTGTCTATAGTAGGCCTGTAAAGTGGTGCATGTTAAGAACAGTACCACTGCAAAATGACATTTCTAAAGGAAAAATTGTCATTTAGAATTGATTGCGGCTGTAATGAATTATTGGTTCTCGACAATATAGATAAAACTCATTGAAAAAAGGTCATGGGTCCCCCCCAGTCCATTACAAGGCCCTTTGGGTCTGGTATAAATATTAAGGGGAACCCCGAACAAAAATGTAAAAAAAAATTGCGTGGGGGTCCCCCTAAACCTCATACCATGCTCTTCAGGTCTGATATGGAATTAAGGGGAACCCTGCACCAAATTTAAAAAAAGATTGTGTAGGGGTACACCCAAAATCCATACTAGACCTTTATCCGAACACGCAACCTGGCAGGAGGGCAGCAAGAAAAGAAGGGGGACGAGGGAGTACCCCCTCCTGAAATGTACCAGGCCACATGCCCTCAACATGGGCAGGATGCTTTGGAGTAGCCCCCCAAAGCACCTTGTTCCAATGTTGATGGGTACAAGGGCCTCATCCCCAAAACCCTTGCCTGGTGGTTGTGGGGGTATGTAGGCAAGGGGCTTATTGCAATATGCAATATTGCAATATGGAAACCCCCTTTAACAAGAGAACCTCCAGATCCTGTACCCCATGTGAATTGTTAACGGGGTACAACGTACCCCTACCATTTCACAAAAAAGTGTTGAAAATGGTAAAAAGACAAGAGACAGCTTGGGATAAGTCCTTTATTTTAAAAAATTTGAATAAAAATGTCCTGCGATGTTAATCCATGCCGCCCAACGGACCGAAAAAGAAAATAAAAAAAGCCATAACCGTTCCGCTTCCCTGTGGTTTCCCCATGGCATCAGAGGGGGTAGGGGTCACCCATTTATGTCACCAGGTGGCCCCGCCCTCAGCTATATAAGAATTGTCACCCAGAGGGGTAACGGGGTATATTGTACCCCTACCATTTCACAAAAGTGTCAATAATTGTGGGGGGGCAGGATCTAGGGGTTGTTAAAGGGTCTTCCAGATTCCTCATTAACCCTCCTACTCACATACCCCTACAACCACTTGGCAAGAGTTGTGGGGATGAGGCCCTTTTCCCCATCAACATGGGAACAAGGTGCTTTGGGGTCAGACCCCAAAGCACCCTCCCCATGTTGAGGGCATGTGGCCTGGTATAGTTCAGAAGGGCGCTCTCTCATCCCCTCCTCTTTTTCTGTGGCCTGCCAGGTTGCGTGCTCAGATAAGGGTCTGGTATGGATTTTGGGGGCCCTACGCCATTTTTTAAAAAAAATTGGTGCAGGGTTCCCCTTAAAATCCATACATACTGAAGGATCTGTTATGGATTTTGGGGGGACCCCTATGCCATTTTTTTAAATTAGGCGCAGAGTTCCCCTTAATTTCCATTTCAGACCTGAAGGGCCTGGTATGGAGTTTACGCAATTTTATTTTTAATTTTTGGTTTGCGGTTCCCCTAAATAGTCATACCAGACCCAAAGAGCCTGGCAATGGACTGGGGGGGAACCCATGCCCTTTTTTCAATGAGTTGTATCTATATTGTCAAGACCCGACAAAAGATTACAGCCGTGATCAGTTTTGAATTACAATTTTTTATAATATTTTTTGTAATTTTTTACAATTACAATTTTTCCTTTAGAAATGTAATTTTGCTGCGGTATTGTTCTAAACATGGGAAAAATGTGACACTTTACAAGCATACTATAGACACCCCCAGGCACAATATTTAAAGGAATATATCATTTTTATTGTTTCACTTTAAGCATTAAAAATATCACTGCTCCTGAAAAAATTGCTGTTTAAAAAAAATAAATTGCATTGATACATGTCCCCTGGGGGACAATAACTTGCATATAAGCCTTTAAAATTACCATTTTTGATTTTTCATGTTAGTGTCCCATAGACTTCAATGGTGTTATGGCGGCTTTCGAATTTGCCCCAAACACTGCATATTGTTTTGTGTTTTTTCATTTCTTCTGTCACTGGGACAAGTTAACCACTTCCCGACCAGCACACGACGATGTACGTCGGCAGAATGGCACGGGCAGCCAAATTGACGTAGAGGTACGTCCATTTGAAATTGCCGCCCTGCCATTGCGTGCCGCCAGCGGTGCGTGCACGTCAACGGCTGTGCACGCGTGTGCCAGTCGGGACCCCCCTGACTCCTGTCGTGGCTCCCGCAGACTCAATCACCGTGGGGATACCCACAATCGTCTCACGGGGGAGGCTGAATGGGGAGATGTGGAAGTAAACAGCAACTCCCTATTCTGCCTAGCAACAGGTGACACTAATCTCTGTTTCCTGTGATTGGAGCAGAGATCAGTGTTCACTAACACACAACCCAGCCCCCCACAGTTAGTAACATGCCCCTAGGACACACTTAACCCCTACACTGCCACCCCCTGGTTAACCCCATTCACTGCCAGTGTCTTTTACACAAGAATCAGTGCATTTGTATGGCACTAATTGCTGTATAAATGACAATGGTCCCAAAAATGTGTCAAAAATGTCCAATGTTTCCACCCCAATGTCAGAGCCACAATAAAAATCGCTGATCGCCTTCATTACTAGTATAAAAAAAAAAGATTATTAAAAATGCCATAAAACTATCCCCTATTTTGTAAACGCTATACATTTTGCACAAACCAATCAATAATCGCTTATTGTGATTTTTTTTTTTAACAAAAATATGTAGAAGAATGTGTATCAGCCTAAACTGAGGAAAAAAAAAATTTTATATATATTTTTGGGGGATATTTATTATAGCAAAAAGTAAAGAATAATGTGTTTTTTTCAAAATTGTCCCTCTTTTTTTGTTTATAGCACAAAAAATTAAAACTGCAGGGATGATCAAATGCCACCAAAAGAAAGCTCTATTTGTGGGAAAAAAAAGACGTCAGTTTTGTTTGGGAGCCACGTCGCAACACCACACAATTGTCAGTTAAAGCAACGCAGTGGTGAATCGCAAAAAGTGGTCTGGCCTTAAGCCAGCAAAATGGTCCGGTCTGAAAGTGGTTAATGAACAACAAAATAAACCAGGCCAAGGTTCTAACATTTACCATACCCTATTCAGTTATTCTTTTAGAGTATCAAAATACTGTCTAATCATTACTGCAAAGAAAGCATTAGAATTAGAAAATTATACTTTTATTACCTGTATTTCAGTGCTCAAAATAAAATGTCCTAATAAAACATTAAAGCCCCGTACACACGAGAGGACTTATGTCCGACAGACTTCCAAAGGAGTTCCGCCGGAGTTCTGCCGGAGTTCCGACGGAGTTCTGACAGACTTTTCGGCCGAACGGACTTGGCCACACACGATCACACTAAACTCCGACGGATTCGAACGTGATGACGTAAGACCCGACTCGAATAAGGAAGTTCATAGCCAGTAGCCAATAGCTGCCCTAGCGTCGGTTTTAGTCCGTCGGAGTAGCATACACACGAGCGGATTTTTCAAAGGGGACCGGGTCCGGCGGAGTTCCGTCGGGAAAATTTGAAGCATGCTTCATTTCTAAAGTCCGTCAGACTTTTGCGAAGCTAAAGTCCGTTGCAGCCCACACACGATCGAATAGTCTGACGGACTCAGTCCGTCGGACTTTGGATGTTGAAAAGTCCGCTCGTGTGTACGTGGAATAATTCTATCAAGTGGGGACTATAAGCAAACATTCAGGGTTGTAAGTAGGGATGAGCTTCGAGTTCGAGTCGAACTCATGTTCTACTCGAACATTGCCTGTTCGCCTGTTCAGCGAACAGTGAACAATTTGGGCTGTTCAAAGGGGGGTGTTCGGCTCATCCCTAGTTGTAAGTACCATATTGGCACATGTGAGCCAGTCCCTAGGCAGCAGGGTAAGAAGGGACAACAATAAGCAACAAAGGGTACAAATTATTAAAACTAGATTTCCTATGGCTCCCTTAACGAAATAGAGAGGAAAGCATGTTCTGCTGAGGCAGGAGGGAATAAAAACAAACCTGTTGCTTTGCCCTGAATTGGTAAAGCAGAGGTTATACACTTTTACCATTGCACTACTTAAAACTTAATTTTTATTTTAAATCAATAAAAGGATGTGTACATTATCATATGGACCCCCAAATTTCCATTTTCACACCTATGCTTCCTATAGAAAATTAACAGGGCTGTAAGTCATTTGTGCATGTAGAGGGCCTCTAAACTCACACACCCACATTTTTTTTTGTAGTGATATTGCATACCGGAGCTTCTTTGGGGCAGGATTGCATGATTTTGGCCTCATAGACTTTAATTATGTGAGTGCCTAAAAAAGGGGCACAACATGCGTTTTCACACTTTTTTTTTAGGCACTCTGATTCAAGTCTATGTAACCAATAATACCGAAATCTGCTTAAAAAGAAGGTGCTGTATTTCTTCAAGTGACAGGAGTCTAGCAACAGATGTCCGAGTGCTCAGGTGTGAACAGCTTATAGCTACAAAATGCTCAGGTGTACTTTAATGTTCCTATCTATTATAAGGACTGGTTCACACCAGAAAATGGTGCTGAAAAGGTGCATTCCATATTCGTTTCACACACCGTGTTCACAGGTACAGCCCTTATGATCTACCAATGTTACCAATTGTTAAAGACACTTCCTGCCCTAAGAGGCACTAATATCCTGGGATTTTTCCTAAATTCAACAACACTTCTACTATTAAGCAAGTGTGTCACCCTCAGCTCACTTTCTCAATGTATCTAAATAAATAACATCCCCACCTGAACTGAGTAATAGAATACCCTCCAATAAAAAAAAAATTAAGTGAATATGTGTACAGAGGCTTCATCAGTGGGATTGCTGTGCCAACATAGTGTTTGGTTGCAAAACATTGTATAACAATAAGCAAACAATGGTGGCCATAAAAAAAAGTGCTGATCAGAAACATAGACAAATTCTTGAATAGAGTCAATGTGATCAGATCATAAGGCAGTTTATTGAAAACTGTAGTAAAATTAATAATGAACAACAATACAAATCTCCTTGCATAGATGGGATGGCTGGTGTGACTGAATCATTCCTTGGTCTTCTGAAGGACACTATAAATTGCTCCCAGAGACACTCATATCCCAGTTTCCTGGCACCAGACTGAATTTATTTGTATAACAATGCCCATTATTATGTTAATTAGCAACTCTAAATAGGTAACAAATCAACACGAAAGCAGTGCTCCCTTCAGTTGTAGAAAAAAATAGGAAACTGACTGGCTAGTATATGGTCACCACCATACACACAAGAATACTAGACAAATAAATAAACCGAATGATGCTGAGTGAAAAAGTCTCAAGTGAATACAGTTGGTGTATACAGTAGATATTTGATGAGTGCACCTTTCACCAGAAATTTCTTCCACCATGTGTTCCACACACTCTCAAGGGGTTTAAAATCACCAGAGCCAGGAGGTTAACAGGCCTCAAACAGCATCAAGCAATATATTCACTCCAAATATCTCTATGGGATGTCCTTATAGGCAAATCCAAAGTCCAAGAGCATGGAAAAAGAGACTCCACATAGTATAGTCCAGTTTAACTATTTATTAAATACCTCAATAAAATTCAATTGTCAATGTCACAATGTCGGTTCAGCGGTGATCATATAGCTCAAGGTCAAAGTCAATTGTAAACGAGCTTTGAACTAACCGTTCTCCTCAAAGGCTGAAAGAACAGGGTGTATTCCTGTGGAGATTGTAATGATCTCGGCATCAAACACTTCCTTCTTTCAGTTCAGCGCTCTGGGTCCTGGAACGCACAGTGTCGTGACGTGGTTTCTGGTCACCGTAAGGTCATGGCCTGACATGTTTTGTCATCACAACTTTATCAAAGGGCGTGGCTTTACGCCGCGGCATCCCGGTATTTATCTATAAGGCATGCAATTGGAATTAACCAATTACACGCCCACAGACGCTATTTGCTTAAGGTGCACAGCAATAGCAGTTTATCAGATAGCGTTACTATCAATATAATGCTAATAATGGAATACCAACGACATTGAGCTATAGATCATTACAATCTTAACTTATATCCTATCATGGCTGGCATTTATATAAAAGCATTGTGTGATCACAGTTATACTTAGTAAAACCATTCAGCTGATATTAAATCATGCATCTTAAATCACTTTTAATACGTTTAATAATATAATATCAGAAATAAAATCATAAACTAAAAAAAATAATATATATATATATATATATATATATATATATATATATATATATATATATATATATATATATATATATATATATATATATATATATATATACACATGATCATCACGTTTCCAGAATTCATGTAAACAATCACAATAGAACTAAATTAATAAACCTCTAAAATCTGGACATATAATGAGAATAAAACCTAAATTGGAATATTGGTAAATAGGTGCATTATTGTAAATACGGTTGGAACTATCAACACCCTACTACAGACCTAACAACTTTATATATGTGAGTAAACCCATAAAAACAATTCGACAATATGGAGGAACCTATGTTCGCTACTTGAAATCATTATATTAAAAAAATATACATTTTATAAAAATGTATTTGTATTTCAAACACACAGACCAGCAGGGACATTCATGTGAAAGATACTTTTCCTTTAGCTCCAAATTTCATATCTATGATACAATAGGGGGTGAAAAAATATATATATAAAACCCTTCAAACATTATTTGATTCTTCTGAAATGTATTTGAATACAATTGTACCCAAGATTGTACTACACTTAATAATCACTTATGAAGCAATTTAAGTCAAGTTCTATATTCATCCCTTTCGGGCTGAGTGTATTGGTCAGAAAAATCCATTGGGTTTCTCTTTTTGAGAGCTTCCGCACCAAATTACAGCCCCTCCATGCTGGTTTGATATGATCTATACCCCAAAATAGGAGGCCAGATAGATCTTGGCCATAATGCAACTTGAAATGAAGGGATACGTTATGGTCCTTAAAACCAATAGCAATATTATGCATGTGTTGTGCAATTCTAATCTTTAAAAGGTGTTTAGTCCTTCCTATGTACATTAGCCTACAAGGGCATTGCAGGGCATAGACTACATGTGATGTATTGCATGTAATGAATTGTTTGATACTAAATTATTTATTGTTAGAGGTAGACGTGAATTTCTCCACTTTCCTCATAGGTCTAGAAACCTCCCTACACGCCTTACATTTTTGGCAAGCAAAAAACCCATCTTGACCCCAGAAAGATGGGATGGCTCGGAGGGTCTATTACTCTTTTCACGATCAAATCTCCAAAGCTTGGGGCCTTGCGGTAAATAAACTTTGGTTTAGTGGGAAGGGCTTTTGCAAGGGTTCTATCTAAACTAAGTACATGCCAATGAGTATGGAACCCTTGCAAAAGCCCTTCCCATTAAACCAAAGTTTATTTACCACAAGGCCCCGAGCTTTGTAGATTTGATTGTGAAAAGAGTAATAGACTCTCTGAGCCGACCCCCATCTTTCTGGGATCAAGATGGGTTTTTTGCTTTCCAAAAATGTAAGGCATGTAGGGAGGTTTCTATACCTATGACGAAATTGGAGAAATTCACTTCTACCTCTAACAATAAATAATTTAGTATCACACAATTCATTACATGCAATACATCACATGTAGTCTACGCCCTGCAATGCCCTTGTGGGCTAATGTACATAGGAAGAACTAAACGCCTTTTAAAGATTAGAATTGCAGAACATGTGCTAAATATTGCTATTGATTTTATAGACCATAACGTATCCCTTAATTTCAAGTTGCATCATGGCCAAGATCCATGTGCCCTCCTATTTTGGGGTATAGATCATATCAAACCAGCATGGAGGGGCTGTAATTTGGTGCGGGTGCTCTCTAAAAGAGAAACCCAATGAATTTTTCTGATAGATACACTCAGCCTGAAAGGGCTGAATATAGAACTTGACTTAAATTGCTTCATAATTGATTATTAATTGTAGTACAATCTTGGGTACAATTGTATACAAATACATTTGTCAGAAGAATCAAATAATGATTGAAGGGTTTTAGATATATATTTTTTCACCCCCTATTATATCTTAGTTATGCCCTGATATGAAATTTGGAGCTAAAGGAAAAGTATCTTTCACATTAATGTCCCTGCGGGTCCATGTTTTTGAAATACAAATACATTTTTATAAAATGTATATTTTTAAAGTATTTTATAGGTTTACTCACATATATAAAGTTGTTAGTTCTGTAATAGGGTGTTGTTAGTTCTAACCATAGTTACAATAACGCATCTATTTACCAATATTCCAATTTGGGTTTTATACTCATTATATTTCCAGATTTTAGAGGTTTATTAATTTAGTTCTATTATAATTGTTTATATGAATTCTGTAAACATGATGATCGTGTACATATATATATATATATATATATATTTTTTTTTTTTTCTGATATTATATGATTGAACGTATTAAAAGTGATTTAAGATACATGAGTTAATATCAGCTGAATGGTTTTATTAAGTATAACTGTGATCACACAATGTTTTTATATATATATGTCATCCATGATAGATAAGATTGTAATGATCTATAGCTCAATGCCGTTGGTATTTCATTATTAGCATTATATTGATAGTAACGCTATCTGGTAAAAAGCTATTGCTGTGCACCTTAAGCAAATAGTGACTTTGGGCTTGTAATTGGTTAATTTCAATTGCATGCCTTATAGATAAATACCGGGATGCCACGTTGTAAGGCCACACCCTTTGATAAAGTCGTGATGACGAAACGCATCAAGGCGTGATCTTACGGTGACCGGAAACCACGTCTCAACGCTGTGGGTTCCAGGACCCAGAGCGCTGAACCGGAAGGAGGAAGTGTTTGATGCCGAGATCATTACAATCTCCACAGGAATAAACTCAGTTCTTTCAGCCTTTGAGGAGAACGGTTAGTTCAAAGCTCGTTTACAATTGACTTTGACCTTGAGCTATACGATCACCACTGAACAGTTACTGTGACATTGACAAGTGAATTTTATTGAGGTATTTAATAAATAGTTAAACTGGACTATACTATGTGGAGTCTCTTTTTCCATGCTCTTGGACTTTGGAGTTGCCTATAAGGACATCCCATAGAGATATCTGGAGTGAATATACTGCTTGATGCTGTTTGTTTTCAAACGTTTTATTGAAAAGAAATCAACAGAATTACAAAGTATGGGTATTGGGAAATTCCCATGCAGTGCTTGATGCTGTTTGAGGCCTGTTAACCTCCTGGCTCTGGTGAATTCAAACCCCTTGAAGGTGTGTGGAACACGTGGTGGAAGAAATTTCTGGTGAAAGGTGCACTCATCAAATATCTACTGTATACACCAACTTTGTTCACTAGAGACTTTTTCACTCAGCATCATTCGCTTATTTATCTGTCTAGTATTCTTGTGTGCATGGTGGTGACCATATACTAGCCAGTCAGTTTCTTAATTTTTGTGTTCATTTGTTACCTATTTAGAGTTGCAAATTTTACATCGCTCTTTTATATGTACAATCTGTTTTTTAAGTGACTGCTGATCGAAAGATTTTTTATCTTACTAATTTCTTTTTTATCCATGTCTGTTTATTTATCATTGCCTGTGTGGAAGCTTCCTATTATTTCATAGCTCTGAGATAGGAGGAGTGGGGTAGGGAGAGGTTTTTTCTTCCTTTTTTTACATTATTATTTTAATGATCTAAAATAAAAGTTTTAAGACCAAGTAGGTTAGATGCACAATGGTTAGATGCAGTCATTGGCACTATAACAAAGAAGAAGGGATAGTGATGACATAATTTCCCAAATATGGCCATGTTCATGTGCAAGTGGCCATATTGAGGCAATGATGTCCTCCCCGATCCCTTCCCCTTTGCATATGTGGATGGGGAGTTCTGGCCACACTAGTGAATCGGCGGCATGACATCACTGGTTGCTAAGGACATGGCAGGTGAAGGCACCTGTTGATTCCTTAGCAACCATTGACAGCAGGAAACTGTCACGTTTGACCATGCTCTCTAAAAGAGAAACCCAGTGAATTTTTCTTACAGATACACTCAGCCCGAAAGGGCTGAATATAGAACTTGACTTAAATTGCTTCATAAGTGATTATTAATTGTAGTACAATCTTGGGTACAACTGTATACAAATACATTTGTCAGAAAATCAAATAATAATTGAAGGGTTTTAGATATATATTTTTTTCACCCCCTATTGTATCTTAGTTATGCCCTGATATGAAATTTGGAGCTAAAGGAAAGAGCTTTTTACAGTGTATATTTAATTTGAATTCATTGCAAGTGTCGGCACTTGGAAAAAAAATGTATATCTGTTTGAATGTCTTATTATTTTAACAGTGCAGGAATATTTCTTTTCATTTTTATGTTTACATAATGAGTGAAGGAGGTTCATTTATTCACAATTGATTATTCCACAAAGGGTTCAGTCTAGGTGTTCAGATAATTTTTTTATGATATTAATTCAAACTTTTTGCACATACCATTTCTGCTTAGAAGTCATATAATTCCTCAAACCCCTATGACAATGAAACAGAAATGTTGGCAGCCTAAAAATCTGAAAATAATATTTTTATGATATCAAACGGGAAATCCTTACCCTGTCCAGTGCAAAACCTTACTTTATTCAGATTTTATTTTTATTTTATATTCTTCTACAATGCAGAATAAGTAAGATATGTTGTATTTAGCCCATATTATCAGCAGAATGATACCAAACTGACTTTTCATTTGCAAAACTATAATAGTATGAATGATGCTTGATGGAGCACGGAGAAGTAAAACAGTAAAATAATGTAAATTAACTGAACGGTTCTTAGCTTTTGATGTAGACAAAGTCATAAAAATAAACCTTGTAGCAAAGAAGTGTCTCATTACTTACAGTCATTAAAAAAGTAATTATGTTGTTTTACCATCAGTCTAGTGTGTGTGTGTGTGGCATTTATGGTATTTTTTTTTTTTTACTGTACTTTGAATTTATACCATAGCATTTATCAAGTAGACACAGCTAATGACATTCAATATGGAAATATAAAACATCTTGAATCTGAAAGCTGTATAGTAATTAAAAAAAATAAAAATGTCCCGCAATGTAAATTCACACTGCCTGACGGACCGAAAAAGAAAAAGAAAAGCCGCGACCATTCCGCCTCCATGGCAGGCTGACTGACGCTTCTTCTCTGTGACAGTTCTTAGTTGAGGGTGGGGCCACCTGGTGACACCACGGGAAAGCTCCCGTGGTGTCAGAGGGGGGCAGGGCCACCCGTTTACATCACCGGATGGCCCCGCCCTCAGCTATATAAGATCTGTCACAGAGAGGAAGCATCAGTCGGTGGGAGTGTCCCGTGGAGGGGGAGCAGTCACAGCTTTTTTTTTCTTCTTTTTCGGTCAGTTGGGCAGCAAGAATTTACATCGCGGGACATTTTTATTTTTTAATTTTTTAATAAAGGACTTGTCACAAGCTATCACTAGTCTTTTTTACCATTTTGACACTTTTTTTGTGAAATGGTTGGGGTACAATGTACCCCATTACCATTTCACATAGGGGGGAGGCCGGGATCTGGGGGTCCTCTTGTTAAAGGGGGTTTCCAGATTCTGATAAGCCCCCTGGCCTCATACCCCCACAAACACTGGGCAAGGGTTGTGGGGATGAGGCCCCTGTCCCCATTAACATGGGGACAAGGTGCTTTGGAGTCAGACCCCAAAGCACCCTCCCCATGTTGAGGCCATGCGGCCTGGTACGGTTCAGGAGGGGGGCGTTATTTTGTCCCCCCCTCTTTTCCTGTGGCCTGCCAGGTTGCTTGCTCGGATAAGGGTCTGGTATGGATTTTGAGGGGACCCCCATGCCATTTTTTTAATTTTGGCAAAGGGTTCCCCTTAAAATCCATAGGGCCTGGTCTTTTTTTCAATGAGTTCTATCTATATTGCTGAGACCCGACAATTTATTACAGTCGCAATTAATTTTAAATGACAATTATTCAGAACTTTAGAAATGTAATTTTGCTGTGGTACTGTTCTAAACACGGGAAAAATGTGCCACTTTACAGGCATACTATGGGCACCCCCCCCCCCTTGCACGATATTTAAAGAAATATTTCATTTTTATTGCTTCACTTTAAGCATTAATAAAATCACTGCTCCCTAAAAAAGGGCAGTTTTTAATAAAAGATTTTGCATTGATACATATCTCCTGGGGCTGGACCCAGGTCCACAAACACTTTTTATGACAATAACTTGCATATAAGCCTTTAAAATGAGCACTTTTGATTTTTCCTGTTTGTGTCCAATAGACTTTAATGGTGTTCACGTGTTCTGCCACATTTTTTGCCTGTTCGCAAGTTCTGGTGTAAACCGAACCAGGGGGGTGTTCGGCTCATCCCTAGTGTAGTGTAGTGAGACCGTGTCAATAATCTTTACATTAGTGTATAGCTAGAGTAGGGACAGTCAGATAGCATCAGTGTAGTGACCGTTGAATAAGGTCTATTTAATTGCGTTACTGCCGGTTTAACGCCATTTACTTCTGTGTGTGTTACTGGTATAATGAGAAGTTGTTTCCTCCAGTAGGTCAATACATCCATCAAATGACAACACAAGGGTTAAAAACATTTCTTTCTCAAACGTAGAAGGAATACATTTCACTAACTTCTCTTTTATATCCAGAATAGCTCAAAGAAGGAGACAAATCATAATGCTCACTATGACCGTAAAAAAAACACTCACATAAAAGTCCACTCACATTTAGTGTAAAAACAGTGCTCCAAAAAATAGAGCAAATCTTTGCACAAAACAGTGATGATACAATGAGACAATAATGAGTTGTGCCTAATGAGTAGTGGTGGAGCATAATCCCTTTTTATCTGTGAGTGTTTGTATACTTGCTTTATTTAGAGGACTATATATGAAGATGAGCTAAATATGTGCACAGGGTGTACACTACAGTGTACAATATGAAGACATTGTTGGAGTGCCTATATCATTTTTCAGTGAACATTGGGATTGCTTATGGAGTTTGAACTGTCATTTTGAATTTCTTTTTAATTGAAGGACATTAGCTATCTATTATTATTCAATTTTGGTTTTATAATTTTTTGTAGGAGGCCTTATTAGAATCCCCTGTGACAATGGTCACCAGGATAAATAGAGAGGGTGTATCTCAACAGCATAGGCAGCAAAAAGTCGCCGGGGAAAAGCATTATTACAACAAAGCATTTTTAATATTTTACCTTTCTATAGGTAAAGATGATCATAGCAGGGTTAAGGAAGCAAGTTTCCAAATAAAATATTTTCTATCTATATACACAGACAAAAGTCATTAAAATATATTACCTTTCTGTTACATTTTTGATGAAGGGACTAAATTCTTTTCCATTGCTTTCTTGATTATCATGTGCCTTATCCCCCTGCAAGTTTTCCATGACCTGTAGAGTCCTTTCTTCTGGGCGGCGTATATGGAGCAGGGTCAGAGGGGTCTCATGACTCAAGGGGCCCACACGCCTACAGTGGAGAAGACGTTGGTAGGCTGTACGGAAGTCTCTATTCAAAGCAGCATACAGAATTGGATTGAGAGCAGAGTTTGCATAGCCTAACCACAGAACTATTAGGAAAGCAGTTTCATCTACTTCAATATCATTTACTCCTTCATAAGTGAAAACAGTGAAATAAGGAAACCAGCAGATGATGAATGCACCCATCACAGCTGCAAGTGTTACAGTAGCTTTATGCTCTCGAACTGTAGGTAGTGTAGGACTGACGGCATTGCAGCAGCTGGCATGGTTAATTCTTTTTGCTTGCTCTCTGGCAATCTTGAAGATTCTATAGTACATAAGACACATGATAACCAAAGGTAGGTAGAAAGTCAGTACACCATCCACCAATACATATTCCTTATTCAGCTCCAATTTGCATTCTTTGCTATCATCACCTCTAGAGTTTTGGATGGTTTTATCTTTTGTATTCCATCCAAGATGTATGGGAAGGAATGAGACCATCAAGGAAACTACCCATATCAAACCCATAGCTATGCCAACACGACATGGGGTGACAAGCATTGAGTAGCGCAGAGGTGCTGTGACCCCATAGTAACGGTCCAAACTAATCATAAAGAGGTTTAGAATAGAAGCTGTACACAACATGACATCCAAACTGGTATAAATGTTGCAAAAGGTAGATCCAAAAGGCCATTCTTCATGTAACAAGTTCAAGGCTGAAAACGGTAGCACCAGAATACCCAACAAGAGGTCTGTTATAGCTAGGGAGACAATAAAGCAGTTTGTCAAACTACGGAGTCTTCGGTCAAATCCAACAGCCAAACAAACCACCACGTTGCCACATATAGTGATGATGATGATTAGAACAAGAACTACTCCAATCAGAACATTGTATAGTACTGTCTTCCAGCATGTAGCAACTGAATCATTAAGGTCGTCACCCATGACAGAACACATCACTTTGGTACAGTTTCTTTTTACATTTAGCTGGTATGTTTCATTTTCCAGGGTTCTTTGAAATGTATCAGTTCTTAACAATCATAATTATTGAAGATGTATGTACATGGGGCCCAGCAGTGCAATAGTGTGCTCTGCATTGCTGGACCCCTGAATCCAGGAACAATTTCTTAGATTTTTAATACTACGGGTCTTTATTGATGTTTGCTTGTGTTTTGGCACTTTAGTCTTGCTTCTCTCTAAGTGTAATTTAAAAGGCTTTGTTTTGTCATGAGGTTTCTCTGTTATATACAGATAAAGTATTGCTGACTATTTGTATTGTCATTCCAGCACTAGGCTCTGTCTTTCAATAGATTATCCGTAGCTTGCGGTAACAGCTGTCTTGTGCCATAAGGTATCTTGGATTGCAGCACACTTCTTCATTTGCAATGCTGGTTTTCAGTGCCTTTCGCAACCTGAAAAATTGTAAAAATGAATATTAGAAGTGTGAAAAAATATATCAATCTATCTTATTTATCTGCCTTCAATGTCCCTGCTACAGCTGCACAGACACATGCACACTATTTTTAACTGTGAGCAGATTTTTTTAAAATATGTTTTTGGATTTTGGAAGAAAACAATGTTACCAGATGAAACTCACATAAACACTAGAAAAACCTACATACTATGGAGGACTAACAGGGCCTTAAAGCAAAACTTACATTGAAGTGATCTACTTCCCATATGACGTACTTGTACGTCCTTGGGTTGAAGTGGTTTTACCGCAGCTACAAGCATCATGCCGGGATTTTTTTTTTCAGCCGGTGATTCTCTTTCATTTAAAAGCCATCCTAGTGGCTAATTAGCCTCTGGATTACTTTTACAGGCCACATAAGGTGTCTTCCCCCCTCTCCATTGCCTCTGAAGCTAGCAGTTACTCTGGCTTACCATAGAGGTTTTCATAGACCAGATTGTCTCTGATAACATCTATGGTATTGGTAACCAGAAGAAACCTGTATTTTGCCACTTCTGGTTTTGGTCTTTAATTTACAAGCTATTACTAGCTTGTACAAGCATCAGATCAGACCGATCTTGGTCTGATCTAATGCAGTTAAGGACAGAGGAGACACCTGGTGTCTGATAGTATCTGTCACTGCTGATTGTTGTCACAAGGGACATATATTAAATTCTGTGTAAAGTGATAAAATATAGTGTGTTACCCCAATAAATCAACCCATATAAATAGCAATGAATAGTAAGTAATAAATGAATATTATAATTATTGAATAATGAGTTATAATTAATAAATGACAAATCCTCAAAAAATGGGAATTGAAGAATACAGTCCAGTGAGGTGAATACAATTAATTAAATCCAATGTTTGTGAGCCTCCACCACACAATATATGCACTTACCAGAGGGCAAGCAATATCAAGCCTGTAAATTAGATCAGCATCCAGACATCAGATCAAGAGCAGCAGCAAATGGCTATAAGTACACTAAAGACAAGCCAGGAGATCACAACTCGATAGGTAGACCAGCAAGCAACAATCATGGTCCCAGTAAACTGAAAAGAAACTCACCATACTGTGAATCCATAAAACATCAATTTATTGAAGATAAAAATTACACTTACACTGCAAAGAAGATAAAAAGCTCATAAAAGAAATGGCGTCTGGCTTGCAGACACCCGTCCACACATACGCTACACCGCGATGACGTCAGCACGGAGGCAGACGTCATAGGTCTACCTATCAAATTGTGATCTCCTGGCTTGTCTTCAGCATACTCATGGCGATTTGCTGCTGCTGTTGGTCTGATGTCCGGATGCTGATCTAATATACAGGCCTGATATCGCTTGCCCTCTGGTAAGCGCATATTTTGTGTGGTGGACATCAGTGTTTTGTCTGCGCAGAATAATTTAATTAATTTTTTATTCTCCTCACTGGACTCTATTCTTCAATTGCCATTTTTTGAGGATTTTTCATCTATTAATTATTACTCATCATTCAATAATTATAATATTAATTTATTATTTATTATTCATTGTTTTTTATATGGGTTGATTAGTTGGTGTAGCACCAGTGGCGGCTGGTGAAGTTTTTGGATGGGGGGGCGCCAGACCCCGCCCATCATGACCCCGCCCACCATTTTGGCCCCTCCCACTTCTCACAAAACACGCCCCTTATGTAATCGGAAAAAAAAATTGACGTGGGTTCCCCCTCCGAGAGCATACCAGGCCCTTAGGTCTGGTATGGATTCCAAGGGGAACCCCCTACGCCGAAAAAACGGCGCGGGGGTCCCCCCCAGATCCACACCAGACCCTTATCCGAGCACGCTACCCGGCCGGCCAGGAAAGGGGGTGGGGACGAGCGGGCGGCCCCCCTCCTGAGCCGTACCAGGCCGCGTGCCCTCAACATGGGGGGGTGCCTTGGGGGAGGGGGGGGCGTGCGGCCCCCCCACCCCAAAGCACCTTGTCCCCATGTTGATGAGGACAAGGGCCTCTTCCCGACAACCCTGGCCGTTGGTTGTCGGGGTCTGCGGGCGGGGGGCTTATCGGAATCCGGGAGCCCCCTTTAATAAGGGGGCCCCGGATACCGGCCCCCCACCCTATGTGAATGAGTATGGGGTACAATGTACCCCTACCCATTCACCTGTGAAAAAAAGTACAAAAAAAAAACACAACACAGGGTTAAAATATTTTATTGCACAGCTCCGGGGGTCTTCCGTCTTCGGGGGTCTTCTCGCCGGACTCCTCCGCTATCTTCTTGTAGCTCTTTTGCTAGCGGAGGAGTCCGGCTTTCTTCCTCGCCGCCGGCCTCTTCTCCCGACTTCGGGGGTCTTGTCCCCCTCTTCGGTTCTTCTGCCGGGCCACCGCGCCTTCTTATAGCTCTTTTAGAGGCGGTGGCCCAGTCTTCTGCTGCCGCCGCCGCCGCCGCCGCCCGTTCTTCTTCTTCTTCCTCTCCTTCTTCTCCAGGAGATGTTGCCTCGACGATCTCCCTGGCCGGAATGCCAGGGACGCGCTGCGCTGCTACTTATATAGGGACAATGGGGCGGTGTCACATGGGTTGATGTCACATGGGTTGATGTCACATGGACTGTCGCCATGTGACATCAACCCATGTGACCAACCCATGTGACATCAACCCATGTGACACCGCCCATTGTCACTATATAAGTGGCAGCACAGCGCGGCTCTGGCATTGCGGCCGGAGAGCTCGTCGAGTCAACATCTCCTGGAGGAGAAGAAGAAGAAGAAGAACAACAAGAAGAAGAAGAAGAACGGAAGGCGGCGGCAGCGGCGACAGAAGACCGGGCCACCGCCTGTAAAAGAGCTACAAGAAGGCGCGGTGGCCCGGCAGAAGAACCGAAGAGGGGGACAAGACCCCCGAAGTCGGAAGAAGAGGCCGGCGGGGAGGAAGAAAGCCGGACTCCTCCGCTAGCAAAAGAGCTACAAGAAGATAGCGGAGGAGTCCGGCGAGAAGACCCCCGAAGACGGAAGACCCCCGGAGCTGTGCAATAAAATATTTTAACCCTGTGTTGTGGTTTTTTTTTGTACTTTTTTCACAGGTGAATGGGTAGGGGTACATTGTACCCCATACTCATTCACATAGGGTGGGGGGTCGGTATCCGGGGGCCCCCTTATTAAAGGGGGCTCCCGGATTCCGATAAGCCCCCCGCCCGCAGACCCCGACAACCAACGGCCAGGGTTGTCGGGAAGAGGCCCTTGTCCTCATCGACATGGGAACAAGGTGCTTTGGGGTGGGGGGGCCGCACGCCCCCCCTCCCCCAAGGCACCCCCCCATGTTGAGGGCACGTGGCCTGGTACGGCTCAGGAGGGGGGGGCCGCCCGCTCGTCCCCACCCCCCTTCCTGGCCGGCCGGGTAGCGTGCTCGGATAAGGGTCTGGTGTGGATCTGGGGGGGACCCCCGCGCCGTTTTTTCGGCATAGGGGGTTCCCCTTGGAATCCATACCAGACCTAAGGGCCTGGTATGCTCTCGGAGGGGGAACCCACGCCAATTTTTTTTCAGAAATTTGGCGAGGAGTTTCCCTTTCAGAGCTCATTCTCTGATTGGCCACGGCAAAAGTCGCCTGGCCTGGGGAAACCTTTCTGGCTGAAGTGTGAAAGCTTTTTTTCCATTCATTCAGCTAAATGCATGAACATTTAACAAAGTAGAAACTAAGGTCTTTATGCGGTGACTTGACTCACCTCCTGCCTGTCTTGCAGCTCCGCTCGGGCTGAGGAACGGAGCTGCCGACGTCACTTCCGGGTTTCGTAAAGCAGCCGAAAGCCGGAAGTGACGTGCCTGTCTAAGAATGACAATGCTCCCGCCCGTAGAATCACAGTGATTTTACGGGCGGAAGCCAGTCGGCGTTCTGCAGTGCGCCGCAAGGCGGGTTTTTAACCAGCAAATGAAGCGCCATGGATGCAATCTTGTGATTGCATTGACGTGGCGCTTCTCATAGTGCACTGTGACCGGCGCCACAGTACACTATGTCAAATTGTTAAATTACATTTTTTTTTTTTAAATGTCTTAAAGGGCCCGTTTTTTTTTTTTTTTTTTTAAACTTTTATTTTTTATTTTTATATTTTTTAACTTTTTTTTTTACACCTGGGGGAGGGGGGGCGGCGCCCGGGCGCCCCCTATGGGCGGGCCGCCACTGTGTAGCACACTATATTTTGTCACTTTACATATAATTTAACTTATTTGCGCAGCTTTCCAAGGTAAGTATGATAGGTAGAAAATTTCCGCATACATCAGAAGCCCTTTTTTACTAGCTGTTACTAAGCACTTGGCACTTTTTGCATCTAAAATGGGCACATAATAGAAAAACTTAATGATGGCATAGTAGAACAATATTTTTCAATGAGAATATATTTACCAAAAAAAAGTGGAAACAAGTCTATGCATCTAAAAAAAGAAAAAGCAGCTCTGTATGAATAATAGCAATAGTCTTTAACAAGCATACAAATGTGCATAAACAAAACTGAGTTTTATCAAACAAAACAGATCACAAATAAAGTAAAATAAATACAAGTCCATGAGTGTAAATGAAATAGTTCCAGTGTTATTACTCCACAATTTCAGTGAATCACCGTCTGTTTATTGGCTCCGCTGAATATAAAAAAGAGCACACTCACCAGAACCAGTTGCTGTCTAAGATATAGGACAGAAAAAGCACATTTAGTATTCAAGGTCTTTCTTTTTATGCACATTTGTATACTTGTTGAAGAGTAACACTATTATTCATACAAGGATGCTTTTACATTTTTTATGTACTTTTGGTGTTTGTATATTCACACATATTGCATGCTGCTTTTTCCAGACTGACAGCTGACTTTTTAGATACCTATGCATCTAATGGCAGCCACACATTTTGAATGATATGAGTGGATATCAGCCATACATAAAAATGCTTTACAATAAAAAAGCAAGCTCTTCATTTTTTGCTGTTGTCAGCAGCAC
Organism: Lithobates pipiens; assembly: GCF_037356315.1. NCBI lineage: Eukaryota > Metazoa > Chordata > Amphibia > Anura > Ranidae > Lithobates > Lithobates pipiens. The sequence continues at coordinate 301,858,140 of NW_027507903.1, forward strand.
AGTCAAAAAACATGTTTTTGTGGGCAAAGATATATTAGTCCATACTTCCATAATTACTTCTATCAAGTATTGGACTTTTTTAATCCAGCAAAGTGGATAAAAGGGACAATAGATATTTCTGAATAGTGTAGACTGATATTTTGACAGTGCAAGTATCACTAGCTTTATGTGAAAAATGTTGCCTAGTGGCTTAAAAGCAGTTGCCCAACTGTATCACTATGGCACACATGATTGGTAATACCAACATAGAGTGGATGGGACAGTTGATTTACTAAAGAGAAATAGACTGTGCACTTTGCAACTTGCTCCAGAGCTTAGTAAATGAGATAAAGCTTCACTTTTTTAAACACTACCCTATCTCAAGCAAGGAAAAGGAAAAAAAAAAACAGCATTTTTGCTTGCACATGATTGGATGATAGAAGTCAGCAGAGCTTCCCCGCAAATGCTAAGCTCCGCAGCAACTGCACTTGCAGAGTGCACAGTCTATTTGCCTTTAGCAAATTAACCCCAATTTGTACACAGTGCACTCAGAGTACTGTGGGGAAACATGAAGACATGAATACAACAAAGAGATGTGGGCTACTAAAAGTGGATGTTGCCCTTAATATTTGGGCAAGACCTTTTTTGTTTCTGTTTTAGGTGGATTAACAAACGACTTTAATTTAACGTTAATCAAATATATTACACAGTCAGTTATTTTTGTTTATCTATGGAAATGAACCCTTGTTTATCCAAATTATTACTGAAGAGCATGAATTCCATGAATAGAAAAAATAATTTTAAAATCACTGTGTACTAATGCATATGGACTTTGAGGAATGTTCTTTCTGATTGACAGTTGGCTATATGGTTTTAATGCTATTTGAGTTTTCAATCATGGGGGTGCACTAATTTTAAACTATTTTAATAAATTCTCTCATGTTATTTCACCACAGTGAAGACCCATACACACGATAGGACTTTGTACAAACTTTCCCTTGGATTTTTGTACAAAGGGCGTCGGCCCTAAACTTGTATTGCATACACACAGCAGGACTTTTTCAGCCAACTTTCACCAAATCACATGGTTTTTCTGCTCTTTACTGCCACCTTTGGTCAACTTCTGTATTGTTGTCTGATCTTTTGCATTGGTTCTGAGCATGCCTGTTTGTACTTTGTACAAAAGTCCTATGGTTTTCTGTACACACGATCAGACTTTGCTCCATCGGACTTTTGTTGCCAGAAAGTTTGTCCGTTCGCACAGCCAACAAAAGTCCGATGAAAACCAAAAAAGTTTGTCTGATGGAGCGTACACACGGTCGGATGTTGCTCCAAAACAGCTAATTTGCATGTTTGTTGTCAAAAAGTCTGATCGTGTGTATGGGCCTTGAGTTTCATTCTTTTCTCAAATGCAATTATATGAATCCTGAAAATTGATAAAGCTATCTATGGTCTGCTGAAGAAAGCAATGTGAAACCTTCTGATCAGGGGGTCAAATATGATGGTGAGATGCTGTCTATAGGGTATGCGCACAAGGTGTTTATTGAGATTTACAATTCCGGACACTTCTCTTGGGCAATGGATAAAGAATCTATTTAATTTATTTAATCAAATTTCTTCACATGGAATGGACTTTAATTATTACACCGAGAACTTTCACACAAATTGTTTGAAGATTGTATGCACTTTGTTATGATTATGATCATATGGAATTGTTTAATAGATTATATTAATTTCACATTAGTAGCAATAGTATTGAGCCCTTTCATTATTGATTATTTATAGAATTCCCTGAATACTGAATATTTTATTGCAGAGAAACTAAACTCTAGAAGCTGTGGCCAAAAGAAGGCACTCCGAAGGCTATGGACTTGCCACCAGCATTTCCTGAGAGTTTTGCTCACTTACTGATGTATAGTGCTTTGTTCTGCATTGTTTCTTTGTGTAGGTGGCCATCTTGTTAGAGCCTGAGTTTTTCTTTTCTCATGTCAGAGCATTCCACAAGGAGAATAGAGACACCATCAAATTTAGCTTCAAACCTCCTGAGATTAGCAGTAAAGCTGGGTACTCACTGAGTGTTTTGTTCCGCTCAACCAGGGGGCTGAACAAAAAAAATCTCAAAGATTCCTGCATCCAAACAAGTGATGTGGATGCAGGCATCTCCCCTACTGCCCAATTGTATTCTAACAGCGGGGGCACCCCACATCAGGATTCACTGATCAGTGCTGCAGCCATTGACTGTAGTGGCTGATTGAATTTTAGCTTTCCAGCAGGACCATTCAGCAGAAGTTAGTCTAACAAAACTTGGCTGAACCCTTCTGAATTGGCAGAATTCTGATAGGTGTATATCCAGCCTCAGAGACATCAGTGTTTTATTTTTCATATTGCAGATATACAGCTATGGTTTTGTAGGCAAAAGAGTTCCTAGGCACTCTCACATAACAGAAAGAGAACTGCTATTTTCGGGAGGAATTCAGGGTATGGCTTGGGCACAATTAACATTCCTACATTTTTTTCTGAAATATAGCAAACAGTGGCAGCCCATCCATTAGGGAAACAAGGGTACCACCCCCTATCCATGTGTCTGGCCCCCTGATCTACATACAGGGCAGTGGACCATGGATTCCAATGAGGGGGGTTTGAAGCATGTGATTAGATTCAGAGGCTCTAATAGGCTTTAAAAAAGGGTGGGCTTGGGGCACAGATCACTGTGCTCCAAGCCCACCCAGTTGTGTGACAATTGTGAATGAATATTCGCTATTGACACACTAATCCTTCCGTCCAATCAGGAAGTGAACTTGAGACCTGTAACTCGATTGGCTGAAAGGACAGGCAAACCTATTGGATGCCTAAGAGGAAGAGGGAGGAGATGCACGGCGGGAGCCACCATGATGCAGAAGAGGAGGAAAGGACACAGAAGCCGCTGCCCACCGCCCATAGCTGTAGGAGCCCTGTCCCCGCCCGCAATCCTGATGGGATAAGTGTCAGGCTGGATGATCGACCAAAGGGGGGGGGTGCGGGTGACCCAACCGACCAACCTAGAGCAGGCTGGGGGGTGTCCGCCAGCTGACTGGGGAGAGGGGGGTGATTGTTTGCTACCACCCGCCAAAAAAATACTAGCCACCACTGATAGCAAACCTTTTTCAAGCCAGCTATACTTTTTATATATTCAGTTTTATACAATACAGGGATACTATCTAGTGTGAATTATATGCATATACTGTTGATGCTTTCTTAATAATGACAGTCAGAAGAGGTAAGCTATGAGATGAAAGAAATTAAAATCATTTAAAAAAGAAGCCACGTTAACCATAAGCATGTACTGTATTGTAACTAGCACAACATCATTCTCTTTCAGCCAGTAAAAAATTGAATCAATGTTAAAACAGAGAGAAGAAAAGGAATTGAACTGTAATTAGCTTTTTTTCAAACACTTCACGAATGAAACTGAACTCCTTAATCATGTGTGTCTGGAACACAATGTCATTCTTAGCAACAATGATGTCGACTGAGATCATGCCAAACACCTTATTTTGGAAGCCTTGGGAGTTCTGCTTTGGCCAAATCAAAATTCCATCAGCATATGTCCATTAGCATAAAGGTTAAGTTCTGCCTCATTTTATTTCTCATGTTAGTTGAACACTCTAAAAAAGCACATACATATGGCACTAGAAATGAAAATAATCAAAATGTTCCTCTACATTTGGAACATAATTCAATTGAATTGATTTAATGGGTAATAAACCTTTAAGTCCAATTGCAGTTTAGTTGTAAACCTAATTCCCTGAAGGAGGCAAGTACAGGAAGTAGACGTCATCCTTGGTTCTTTTATTTGTGACAGTTAAGTGACAGTTAAATGTATCTTTGAAGTGCTACATTTCAAACTACTAGTCAAGCGTGCCTTCATGGTTTTTTTTATTTTACCATGTCAGCGGAAGTAAAAGCAAGGAAAACCTTCATGCTATTCTTCTTAAACCATATAGTTTGCTTTTAAGATTTTAGGAGTTAAGATTTTAAGATTAAGAAACCTGTCAAAATGTAAAGCAACATACAGTACTGTCTTGAAAACAGCCACTCTAATATCCCTTTATATAACTGTTATCCTCTAATTCATTTGCCAGCTGTCAAGTCTGTAAACTATTCAGCATGCAAAAGCCTTAAAGGGTAACTCCCCTTTCATGTGAAAAAGTAGCAAATAAAAATAATGTAGCGTATACAATTGCGATTCAAGTCATAGAATACCTGAAGTTGCTTAAAATGTACCCTTCCTTTACAATCTACAGCATTGTCATTTTCTGTAAAATGCAACGCAATATGGCTACAATATGGCTACCCGGAAGCATTCTGTGCACAGATGGTGTTCAGAATGCCCCCCCCCTGCAAAAAAATAAAATAAAAAATTCCTGTTTGTGTGATTGGCTCACTGATTTTCCCAGAGGTCTAGCATTTCTGGAATCCCCTACAGCAGAAATGTTATTTTTGGTGAGATACTCCCAAAGTCAAATCACCTCTAAAGGGATGCAAAGTTTTCCTCATTAGAGCGCTGCAGGTGCAATTCATAGACAAATGGACAAACAGATTTCTTCAGAATAACAAAAGGTAGGAATCTGCAACAAAGTTTGTTAACATCTTCTGCAATGTACATAGATCACCCATAGATCACCCAGAGAATTCTTTTTTTTCTCAGCAAAAGTGGAGTTACTCTTTAATGAATTTAGTGAACTACTTACGCTATCCATTTTAACAACTATGCTAAATTTGGAAATGTATCTTAACCACTTGCCGACCGGGCCATAGCCAAAAGACGACTACAGCGCGGTCGGCATATTCTGGGTGGACATCCATGAGATGTCCTCCCAGAATGTTGCTCTCGCGCACCCCCTGGGTCACATCCATGACGGCCGTGTCCGGAAGACCCGGCGAATCATGGATCGCTGTAGTGCCTGTTTACCACGTGTGATCACTTGTAAACAAACCGGCGTCATATCATGACACCGGTTCCTCCCTCCCCTCTCTGTACCGATCTATACAGTGCGAGGGGAGAAGGGGAGAGATTGTTTTTAGCAGCGCTGTGGGCTGGAACTGTAGTGCCCACAGAGCTGCTTTGTGCCCATACTGTGCAATACGCTGCAATAATGTCCAATACTCTGCCAATACTCCGCAATAATGTGCAATACTCTGCAATACTTTGCCAATACTCACCAATACTCTGCCAATACTCGCCAATACTCTGCCAATACTCCCCAATATTAACCAATACATTTTAACAAGAATTATTTTTTACCAAATTTTCTGTCTTTTTTGATTCATAGCACAAAAAATAAAAAACCCAGTGGTGATTAAATACCACCAAAAGAAAGCTCTATTTGTGTGAAAAAAGGACACAAATTTCATATGGGTACAGTGTTGCATGACTGAGTAATTGTCATTCAAAATGTGAGAGCACCGAAAGCTGAAAATTGGTCTGGTTAGGAAGGTAGTTTAAGTGCCCAGTTGTCAAGTGGTTAAAGAGGGAGAAACATTAAATATATTTTTCTATACAAGAATTGACCGAGTCAAAAATTGGCAGACTTTGTGGACACACAAGGAGAGGGAAAATCAATGAAAAAGTATACATTTTATTACAGCATAATTAAAATTACAAAAAATATATAACCCACATACAAATACCCTGTATGGACAGAGTTACCAGTTACCCAATAATGCAGTCACAGAGGGCTGGATCTAAGGTACAGAAATTGATGTCACAATGTATCAAAGTAGGAGAAAAATTTCTGATCCAGTAATGCCTCCAAAAGTCATTCTAGTATCAACCATTTTAATTTGGGGATTTTTTCACAGTGGCACCCTAGTCCATAATGCATACGTCTCTGTTATATATACTGATACATATCATAGACTACATGATATGTGTGTATCTTACTTTCATACACACGCACATATGAAAATTTGAAATTTCATATTTTTCAGTTGTTAGACACGTGTGCCGTCAATAAATTTGTTTGTTTAGTTTTGTATTAGAATTAATTTATATTTCATAATCTGTGTCCGAAATCCAATTTGGATTCGTACAAAATCCGAATTTTCTTTAGGTCCGTTAACTTTTTGTAACAATTACGAATGTTCGTTATGATGAATTTATCATTATGAGGGGCTCCCACCATCCCTGTGCTGTACTGAATTCCTGGATTTTTAACTTCAGCATAACAAATAATTGTAATTAACGAACATTCTTATTTTATCTGATTCTGAATCTCCCATTGACTACCAGTACCAGTCTCCCACTCCCATATTAAAAAAGGTAATTTTCCCAAACCTCACTCAGCAGCAGACAAAAACCTCTGATTGGTCAACAAAACACCGGTCACATTTCCGTTGTAACGGAATTTGGACCCGAAATTAATAAACAAAATTTCGTATTTCGTACAAAATTTGTAAGCATAGCAATTCGTATTTCGGATACTTCCGAATGTACGAATTTCTGGAAATTTGTACGGACTTTTGATTCATACGAAACTAATCATACATGTCTATTGTCTGTTAGTTCTGTGAGGTTCCCCCATACCCTGAGTCACAAGTTTACCAGGGTTACGTGTTGTTATGCCTATAGGTCTTTTTGTATATGTAGTTCTTCTGGAGAAATGTTGTAACAGTCATAGCTATACTTATACAGATATATACTATACAAATTATTTACACATGTACTCTTTTGTTTTTAAATATACCAGCACCTACCCAGTTTTTGTCCTGAGAAAACTAATATCTTAGTGAAAAGGCGTTGACGAACAAGTTTTTGGAGGCATTACTGGATCAGAAATTTTTCTCCTACTTTGATACATTATGAAATCAGTTTCTGTACCTTAGATCCAGCCACCTGTAACTGCATCATTGGGTAACTGTGTCCATACAGGGTGCTGGTTATATGTTTTTTTTTTCATTTTAATTATGCTGTAATAAAATTTATACTTTTTTATTGATTTTCCCTCTCATTGTGTGCCCAAAAAGTCCACCAATTTTTTTGACTTGGTCAACCCTTATATATATATTTTGGATGATAGCATGGTGAGTGTCCTCCCTACCTAAATATATTTTTCATTTTAAGTACACGCATGATAAATATTGTGTAAGGTTAACACTTTATTTGCTCTCACAAAGACCTTTGTTTTCATCAGGATGGGGCATGCTTTGTTTAATTCCTGGACTGAGATACACAGCTTAGAAATGACACAATCATGTAAATCCTTGTGTCTGTACAGATCTCAAATGTGTTTATAAATTCCTGGCACAAATCAGCCTCTGGTTACAGCCTCTCACTTGTGCAAGTGATAATTTATGGATAAGAGATTAAGGAAATAGTTTCTCCTGCCTGCAGCAGAATGGAGATATAAATACAAAGTCACCAGACCAGATTCATTTAGAGGAGGGAAATGTTTGTGTGCCATCAATTTAGAGGCTTAGCAGAGAAAGAAGGGCTGATTTAGTAGATGCAAATACATTGGGGTTGAGTTACTAAAACTGGAGAGTGCAAAATCTGGTGCAGATCTGCAAAGAAACAAGCTGAAGTTAGAAGCTAATTGCCATCATGCACAGCTGCACTGGATTTTGCACTTTCCAGTTTTAGTAAATCAACCCCAATGTGTGAAAGTTCCCTTAAAGCACTCCGGGATTTTCAAAAAATCCCCCATTAGCACACCCCCCTACACAAAACACTAAAAAGTTATTACATTTGTGAAATTACTTATCATTGAAGAGGAAAGTCTGATTGAATTTTCAGCTCTGCAATTCAAAAAAATGCTGCATGTATGCTGCCAAGGAGGATCTGTTAGAACAGTGGTTGCATCATATCCTCCCCTCTCTCTCTCTCTCTACACTGTAATAAAACTACATTTCCCTTCATGCTTTGCAACTTGTAATGAATGTGGGAGGTACACTAGGCCTGTACATGTATATATGAACAAGCCCACTTCAACATAAATCACGCCCCTCATTCTACAGGCAGCAAGCCACACTACTCAGTAACATACAGCAGGATAGTTAGGTTACAGCCTTATGCCCTGTACACGTGGTCGGACTTTCCGACGGAAAATGTGTGATCGGGCTGTGTTGTCAGAAATTCCAATCGTGTGTGGGCTCCATTGGACTTTTTCTGTCAGATTTTCCGACACACAAAGTTTGAGATATGGTTCTAAAATTTTCCGACAACAAAATCCAAACGTTTAAATTCCGATCGTGTGTAGACAATTCTAACGCACAAAGTGGCACGCATGCTCAGAATAAACTATGAGACAAAAGCTATTGGCTACTGGCCTCTTTATAGTCCCATTGTACGTGTTGTACGTCACCTCGTTCTGAACGATCAGAATTTCTGACAACTTTGTGCGACCGTGTGTATGCAAGACAAGTTTGGGCCAAAATCCGTTGGAAAAAAATCTATGGATTGACGTCACAATGTCCGACCGGGTGTACAGGGCATTACAATGCAAAACGTGTTTGTGTTCTCTCCCCTCCAGACAGCACAGGAGATAATCATATTGTCCTTTCATGCTTTATGTAATTATTACTGAACTGTAGACACATCCCATAACTATATTATATATATATATATATATATATATATATATATATATATATATATATATATATACACTGCTAAATATTCCTTCTCATACAGCTTTGAGAGTTTTCTAACAGCCACACCACAGAAAGAGCCTGGCCTTGCTGCTTTACTTCAGCATGTGGCACAAGTAAATGTCAGCATGAGGAAAACAACTAATCTGTGCCCATAAATGTGGTCTCATCTCTGCCCATAAGCGCAACTTATCAGTGCCCACCAGTGCGGTTTCATCTATGCCCATTATTGCGGTCACATCTATGCCCACCAGTGCGGTCTCATCTATGCCCACCAGTGCGGTCTCATCTATGACGACCAGTGCAGCTTACCAGTGCGGTCTCAACAGTGCCCACCAGTGTAGCTTATCTGTGCCCACCAGTGCTGTCTCACCAGTGCCCACCAGTACAGCGTATCAGTGTCCATCAGTGTGGTCACACCAGTGCTCACCAGTGAAGCTTATCAGTGTCCATCAGTGTGGTCACACCAGTGCCCACCAGTGCAGCTTATCAGTGCGGTCACACCAGTGCAGCTTATCAATGCCCATCAGTGTGGTCACACCAGTGCAGATTATCTGTGCCCATCAGTGCAGTCACACCAGTGTCCACCAGTGCAGCTTATCAGTGCGGTGCCACCAGTGCAGCTTATCTGTGCCCATCAGCGTGACCACACCAGTGCCCACCAGTGCGTCTTATCAGTGCAGTCTCACCAGTGCCCACTAGTGCAGCTTATCAGTGCCCATCCATGTGGTTACACCAGTGAAGCTTATCAATGCCCATCAGTGCGGTCACACCAGTGCCCACCAGTGCAGATTATCTGTGCCCATCAGTGCTGTCACACCAGTGTCCACCAGTGCAGCATATCAGTGCTGTCCCACCAGTGCAGCTTATTTGTGCCCATCAGTGCGGTTCCACCAGTGCAGCTTATCTGTGCCCATCAGTGTGGTCACACCAGTGCCCACCAGTGCTTCTTATCAGTGCAGTCTCACCAGTGCCCACTAGTGCAGCTTATTAGTGTCCATCAGTGCGGTCACACCAGTGCAGCTTACCAGTGTCCACCAGTACAGAGCAGGGATCCGCATGACAGAGTGAAGATCTCAAATTGACAGATCTTTTATGTGAAAACACTGCTCACAATAATGTCCCACCTCCCGAGTCCCGGACCAGCATTGTGATAGACAGTGCACTGTTCCAATGCTGGTACGGAAGGTGGGACATTACAGCGATCAGTGTTTTTGTAATGGATGTGATCATGAGTGTTATAAGTGAAATGCCTATTTCTGGTACTCTTATAGATATAAGTGCTTATCTTTCACTATCAGCTATCAACCTTAATCATACTCAGTTAAGATGTCTGCCAGCTTCTCCCTTCATGTGGAATGAAACTGCAAATTTAAAAAGAAGATTGCACCTGAGACTACACCCAAGAGGAAGAATGGGCTGAAAACAGGACCCTAAATAGCTACAACAGTCTGCTTTTCCCTTTTTAAGACATAACCCAGCTAAAAAGCTTATACTCCGTCATAATAATGAATATGTATAATTTGTGGTTTGTACACGTTGTCTTTCATCTAATTTTTGATTTTGATAGTAAGATATCCGGCTCATTGTATATCAGCTGGAGTCCAGGAAATAAAATAAAGAAGTATCTGAATACTGAACTGTCTGCGTCAGTGTTTGACTTCAAGTGTGCATACTTTTATATTGAAGATTAATTTGGCCAGGGGGATAGAAACAAAGGTACCGAGCAGTTCTGGTTCGGTCCAAAACATTTTCACATACAAGAACTGTCAGCTTGAGCTCTCCACTCTGTCATGCGAATGCTCTCTGGTAACTCCCCCTGCTCTGCACTAAGAGAGATGGCAGGCGGGCGGCGGCAGAGGTGGGAGCAGTGGGGGCAGTGCTGGCAGGGACGAGGAGGGAGCAGAGAGGAAGGACTCCATCTCTATGGGCGGCACAGATCGGGGGCTGTGAGACCCCCTCCGCCCACTACAGCAAGCAGGAAGGCGGAAATAGGAATCCCTGCTCAGCTTTATAACTATTGGTGGGCAGTGACAAGCCCGCTGGCTGGGGATATAGAAGGAATAGCAGCTAGAGGTCTTACAAACAGGAAATCACTGGGCAGTAACGGCTTTTCTGCAAAATCATTAGGCTGCTACAGAGGAACTACATAGCTCAGAAGAACATGAATGGCATAGTTGGTGAAGGTAGGAGATCAGTAACAAGGACATGAAAAAAGTTTTTTCCTGGAGTTCTTCTTACTAATCATTTAAAAAGTAAATTCTTGTTTACTTTGAATAAAATTCACCTGCAGATGAAATATGTAAAAATGATTTTTTATTTTTACATGATCAGATAATTGAAGTGAACACCTCCGTCTTTCCATTAAGCTTATGCTGCCTTTGGATAGATTGCAGTACCTCTTGTGTAGGTGGTCAGCCAATATATATCTATTTTCTTCATTTGAAATTGCTTTTCAACTGTAAAAGCTATGTTACTCAAATTTGACTTGTGTCTCATCACTTCTGGTTTGCTTCTATCATCTTTGTAAGAAAGTCTCCACCCCCATGGAAATTTTCACATGTGAATAATCCATCTTAAAATACAAGTAGCAGAGGTAACAAGTGTAATATTAGACAACGAAATGCCTGGAGCTAAAGGAAAAGTCAATGTATAAGGCCAGCATGACTGGGGCTTACTGGGAGGCTGGGACACACATAGGGTAAGTAGCTAATAGGTTTCTTCCCTCTTCCTTATTTTCTACATTTTAAATTTTTGGGGGGGATTTTGGATTTTTTTTACTTTCAAATAGTTTTATTCTTTTTTCAAGAAGTACAAAAATAACATTAACAAAAGTGATGTATACAATATACATGAGGCCAAAGATACTTCTCCTATGTAGGGTATGCAAGTCGGACCATAAACATAAAGAAGCAAGTAATCCTACTACGTTATCATTAGCCTTTCAATGAGCTCAGGCAAAAGTTTAGAAAAGGATTGGAGTCCCGGAGGGACCATCCCAGCACCCCTAACTGGAACTAACTGTGCCAGGATAGCCTCCGCCCGGGGTCCCAAAGTATACCAACATCATATGCTAGCCAAGAGCATGTCCAAAAAGATAGTGACATGGGTACCTGGCTTGTAAGCCTCCCTATATGGTCCCTTTGACTGAAAAACCAAAAGGCAAAATGGCTACAAAAACAGTCTGATTATATAAGGTGGCCTTGTTACAATCCTAATAAGAATAAAAGCAAAAAAAAAAAAAGAGGAGGGAGAAAGAAAGAAAAAAAATAAAAATAAAACCAAAACCTGAATATTAAGACAAATATGGGAGAGTGGTAGGAAACATAGCAGAAAATGGGATAGAGAGGTAGGAGGTAGAGCCAATCAACGGGACATAAACCTGTCAAGCACAGTCGATAAGTGGTTATTTGGCTAGGAAGGGATTTTGGATTTTTATGCTTTGATTGTATTTTGATAGTTATTATTTATTTAATTATACAACAAATATGCTCTTGGGAATGTATTTGACTTGCATGTTTCTACAAAATTGCCCTTTTGTGATCCAGTTGTTGTATTGGAAGTAACCCCCCCCCCCCCTACATATCTTTCCTCTTATTTTTCTCTCCCTTTTGTTTCTGGCTTCTTTCTTCTCCTTTTTTCCTTTTCCTTCCTTTTCTTTTCTTTCCTTTTCCCCTTAGTCAACTTTTATTTTTCCTCTTTTTTCAGTATTCTTCTTTATTTGTTTTTTCTTTTCCAATTTTACAGTTTCTCAGCCTGGTTGGTTGCTGACATGATGTCGTGGTGTATTTTGGGGCCACAAAGCACCGTCTGATACAGCCATCACGGCTGTCAGTGGTTCTTTTAGCTCCAGGAGGGAGACAGTCTTGTCTCCTCCTGCGGCTGTGCCAAACAGCTGGACCGCCCCCCCCCCCACTCCTATTGGTTGCGGTGTGCCAGCTAGAGCACGGACAGGTAAGTGATCGCCATTTCCAGCAGCGCGGACTGGACGTATAAACAGATGCTTCAGGCTGGCGTCCCCCACAGCTGTTCTTTTTCCCCCATATGCAGTGCTGGCACTGAAGTGTAGACTACCAGGGAACATTATTCTATAAGGTAACAAGCCTCAGCCAATATTCTATGCCTAACAGCCAGAGGTATATCCTCTGACTGTGTGTGCTGTTTTTTATATAGAAAAAACCCTTTTCCCATTTTCCTTCACCATACTTTTTTCTTTAACAGATATCCTTTAGGGACTACTTATCTCTGGTCTACTGGGCTTTTATTAACGGGAAGGTTCCCTAAACTAACAGCCAGTATATTACTAGATATCCTGGATATCATTTGTGTTAAACATCACTAACTACTCTTTTGGTAACTGGCATAAATCTGCCTTATAGGTGAGATAATTAAAATTCTTTTTATCTTCCTTTTCTATGATGGCTTTTTCCAATTATATAATATTCAATGTTAATAGCAATATTAATATCCATATATACAGATTAAGTTGAGAAGTTCCCTGAAGAATTGTTCTCCTGAGTTTCTCTGAATCTCCATTAGCATTGAGGATACCGCTCTCTGCTCATTCTTGTTTTTCCTTTCTTGTGATTAATGTAGGTGAGAACAAACTTGCAACTATGTTCATATTGACATGCTCCCTGTATATTGCCCATGTAACTAATTAACCCTTTATACGTTAAGTCCGTTCCCATAATCTCCATGTGCCATGTTCAACTCAGGTTTTCTCCTAGGGGGTCCCTGATTGGTTGGGGGTTATTGTGCGGCCCTGCTGAGTTCACTGGGGTAATAGTATTACTATATGTTAATGTTGAATAAACATACAAAATGTTCTAAATGTAATTATAGAAACTTTTCTTGTTCATAGAATTTGCCACAAGCTTCTGAAGAAGCGTTTTGTTTATGCGCACCATGTAGAGCGAGTGATCAGTTTGGTCCTCGAAATTTTCGATTGCAATGTGTATGTAGGTGGTGCGTTGTTCATGCTCATATGCATGAATAACGCACAACACTTATATATTTTGTGAATGTTCAATTCAATTTTGAGTAACTGTCTTGATCCTATTTTTATAATAAATACATTTTTAATATACTGTACCTTGGTGTTATGCATAAAAAGTCCATCATCCAAAATTTTGAATTAGTTTCTTTCAACAATTCAATTATCGGGACGTGGCAAATTATACCAAAGTGTCGTATCCATACTACCTCTCTGTGGAGATACGAATTTCAAATTGCAAGCATGTAAGACCCTAAAATGGTTCATTAGCATTTATTTCTAACTCCAGGAAACACATTCATTACTGAAGAATGTGAACGACATTGGAATTACAACTACTCAATCATATAGAGGGAGGGCTCCGCCTGTTTCTAAAAGGGGTTTTTAGATTCTGATAAGTTTCCCCACACTCAGATCCCCCACATCCACCAGAATGAGGCCCTTGTCCTTATCCTCATAGGGACAGGGTGCATTGCCAGGGGTACTATATATCATTTGCTAGGCTTGTGCAATTTGTTTCGCAACGAAATGTAATTCGGCCGAATTTTGCATCTTTCAGACATCCGGATGCATTCGAATGTCCGAATAAAAAGATAATGAATAACAACGAATACGAAAGAAATATAACGCATGAATTCGAATGAATTTGACATGATTCTGTAATTCTTTAAAGATCTAATGAAACAAAAGGTCAGCTCAAAGTAAATCTTAAAGTCCAATCAGCTAATTAATTTTGTGGCGGAGGATGGATTACTGGCAAAGTGCATTCTTGAGAACTGAGTTAGAAGGGTGTTGTATTGTATTTGAGCCGAGGAGAAGAGACATTGTCATTGTGTGTGTTAAAAGATTCAATAAACAAACGACTTTCCAAACTACGAATCATTATCACGAATGTCTATACATACATAAATAGCGAATTTCAACGAATACGAACGAATGAATTTGACACTCTACGAATAATAACGAATTATCCGAAAACGTATTAACGTAACATAACAAATATAACAGAATGAAATGATGCATTTTACGAATGACAACGAACCGAAACTAAACGAAATTTTATGTTGTGCACAAGTCTACCCTTTGCTCATTCACATAGGATAGGGGTTACATATCTAGGGTCCTCTTATTCTAAAGTCCCCCACCATAGACTTAGGACAAGGTGCCTTGAGGAGGAGCTTCCAGTGTTCATGGCATATGATCTGGTATGGGGAAAGAGGGTGCATGCTCACTGCCCCCCTTTCCTGGCTAGCTGTTGGGGGGAACCAATGTCTTTTTTCCCTTAAAGGGACAGTACACATTGTTGGTAAATGTTTTACCAATTCACACAGGGGGGCTGGGATCTGGGGGTCCCCTTGTTAAAGGGGGCTTCCAGATTCCGATAAGCCCCCACCCGCAGAGGCCCACAACCACCGGGCAAGGGTTGTGGGGATGAGGCCCTTCTCCCCATCAACATGGGGACAAGGTGCTTTGAGGGGCTACCTCAAAGCACCCTACCAATGTTGAGGGCATGTGGCCTGATATGGTTCAGGAGGGGGGGGTGCTCTCTCGTACTCCCTCTTTTCCTACGGCCTGCTAGGTTGCGAGCTCGGATAAGGGTCTGGTATGGATTTTTGGGGGGACCCACGCCATTTTTTTTTTAAATTTTGGTTCGGAGTTCCCCTGTGGGGAAATCCCCATGCTGTTTTTATCATTGAACTTTTATGTGTATTGCGGACCGACAATTCATTATAGTTGCGAGTAGTTTTAAATGACTTTTTTTCCTTTAGAAATGTCATTTTGCTGTCAGACTGTTCTAAACATGGGAAACATGCGGCCCTTTACAGGCACACTATAGACACCACCCAGATATAAAAATTTAAAGGAACATTACACTTTCATGGTTTCATTTTAAGCCTTATTAAAATCACTGCTCCCAAAAAAACTGCAGTTTTTAAAACTTTTTTTGCATTGATACATGTCCCCTGGGGCAGGACCCAGGTCCCCAAACACTTTTTATGACAATACCATGCATATAAGCCTTTAAAATGAGCACTTTTGATTATTCATGTTTATGTACCATAGACTTTAATGGCCTTCACATATTCAAACACATTTTTTGCCTGTTCGCATGTTCTGGTGCGAACAGAACGGGGGGGGGGGGGGGGGGTTGTTTGGCTCATCCCTAGTTACAATGTGGCAGTCTAGTAATGGTTATAAGGCTGTAGGTGTCTATAAAGACTTTAGATCTATAAATAAGTCAATTTGTACTCTATTTTATATTGTTCTCTGTTATTTATATTGTTTATTCCAATTTGCATTTTGGTAATAAAAAAGGCTGCTATGCTATTTGACTCCAAAAAGAACAAAGTCATCTTGTCATGCCAAAGATGATACAGGTCAATGGCAGGTGAAGGTGGGAGGTTAAAGGTATAGAAAGCTACATTATCTGTGTATATTTTAGTCAAAGGTTTCATTTCACATGATAGTCACAAACACTATATGTCTCAACAAAGATAATGTTTTTTTAATCTGTTTCTATTATCTGCATGACTCAAGCAGGGAGTAGACTGCAACCATACACTTCCAGCATGACTGGATAAATACAGTCTACAAACCTTTGATTCTTCTGCTAGTTCTCTATTCACTGATTCATCGTGGATGTAAAGGATTCACTATATGAAAAATATCCTGTTTTTGCAGATGTAACAAAGGCTGATAAAAAGAATGCACTGTTGCTGAATCTAGCTGGAAAAAAAAAGCGTATAATATTTATAACACTTTCATATTACCTGCTGACACATACATTAATGTGAAGGAAAACTCACAGTTTTTTGTCTACCCTAAAAAGAGTGTGCAATATGAAATCTACATATCTAGACAAAATAATTGCAGAACAAAGTAGGGGACTTTTAAAGGTACTGGAAAGAGTCATAAACTGCATACAGTTTATAAATATTGTATTTTTTTATTTAGACAATCATAAAATAGTACATACTTAAATCCAATAGCAAGGCTCACACATAGTAAAACACTACACCACCATGCTCATATTCCCTATGCTACCTAAATATTTTTCTAAACAATGAGAACAATGTCTTCTAAAGATCCATTTATAGCATAATCACAACATTATTGGAGAAAAATTAGCAATTGACTCTGCACGATTCATTGGTTTACGACTTCTTCAGGAGTTATTGGTTGAAAATGGTGACAAGACATTTGTACTTAGTCTGTAATTTTGTAGATATTATTGTCAATTATAGTGTCTTTTTGTATTGTATATTTTGGATTACCAACAATTACTCACTATTAACTCTTGGAGTTGGAAATCAACTACAATAATGTTGTGATTATGCTATGAATGAATCTTTAGAAGACAGTGTTCTCACTATTTAGACAGACAGCACAATAGACTTACAGAACTCCATTTTTACAATGTATTTTACATCAGATAAGCGTACTGGTCAAAAACTGTAAATCTTTAAACAGGACAGATACTAACATGCTGTAGCTCCATTAATTTAGAAGAAATGCATTGAAACATTCTGAGTTCATCTAAAGCAGTTCACTAAAGCAGTGCTTCTCAACTCCAACCCCAACAGGTCATGTTTTCAGGCTTTCCATTATTTTGCACAGGGGGATTTGATCAGTTTCACTGCCTTAGTAATTAATACAACCATTTCATTTGACGGAAATCCTGAAAGCATGACCTGTTGGGGTGCCTTGAGGACTGGAGCTGAGAAACAATGCACTAGGGCTCTATAAACTTTGGCACCAAAATACTAGGATTGAATGATGTTGCAATTGTGGGTGGGGCTTAGGCACCCTAGTGAGGCACACTAAAAACTATGCTTGCTAATTGCCTGAGTTTTTGGTTATGCAAACTCAACATTAAAGCACAACTCCAGACTTAGAAGCAGGCTACAATGAACAACGTAACTCTCTAGCAACCCAAAGCTAACTTGCTGTACTGTTAAGCACTTCAGACACCACTACAGTTAGAGGACACAAACTTCCAGGTGCAAAGAATTTAGAAACTGGTGCCACAGAGCCTGCACAGTGTATCAATTATGATACACTGTTGAACTGGGTGATCCAAGAGTCCTGACCTGAAGTAGAGATTGTGGGTGGCTCTGTGGCAGAAGCCTGGCCATATAACAAGCTTGTTGTGACTGCTTTGTAATAGGGAGTCAAAGCGTTCTGTAGGCAAGAGACATTTAGTGTTTGGTTGAAGTACATATTGGTGTATAAATATATGTACTCTTGCCGAAGATTTCACACCCTTCACAATTGGCATTTTAATGGAATTTTTTCACTTTGACTTGACTTTATGTATTGATATAATTAAATTCTTTAGTTTTGTTTGTTATTTATAATTTGCACTATATTGTATATATGCTCAGCACTTTTGTTTATTAGTTGTTGTGACCAATTTATATCTGTTGGTGTGCTTGCTTCTATATTCTTGTTAAATTTTCACTTTTAGCGCAGTTAAAAGATTTTCTCTAATCTGCTCCTATCGCTTACACCAAATTACTCTCCTCAGGCCCCACCACTAAAAGTAAAAAAGGGGCAGGGTCTTCTGGTTGATGTCATTGATCAAGTATGGACAGGATCATATTTGGTCATAGATGTCATGGGATCCCAGAGAGAGGTCATCAGTTTACCTGCACCTCATTGAACATCAATGATATCCTGATAATTTGGTCAGGTCCATATGAAATATGTATTGATTTTTTGTACTTTTAAAATAGGAATCTAATTTATAATTCACAATGATATATCATATGAATACTCTATCTTCCTTGGACCCTTTATATTTTTATAAGACATGGTAATTTCATTAGGACAACATTATTTAGAAAAACTTTGGCTAGCTACACATATACTGTATTATACATATATGTGTATTAGATGCAATCACAAAAATTAAACTATGCACTGAACTATGCTGCACTAAATGTGCAGTAACACACTAAAATATACAGTGTTAAATGTGCACTAAAATATTCATAGTTAAACGCGCACTAATGCACTGAACTATACTGCGTTAAACGTGCAGTAACGCACTGAACTATAACCATATTTGGTAAATACAGAATCACAGTATATATAAAATGATATTATTATACTATACTATAAGTAGTTGAAGGGAAGCTTCAGAATGGCAAAGATGTTTTTATTACAAATTATGTGAGCAGACTGCAATTCCACTTTAAGGAAGATTAAAAGACTTTCAAGTGAAACCACATATTGATCAAGCTGTGAATGCAGTTATGCAAATGCATAATAGAATTTTGTTTCACTAAAGGCTAAATATCTCTGCAGAATTGAAACATCTTGAAGCGCAAAATACAGTCGTATACGTGTTTAGCCTACTTCATTGGTATCCCCTATTGTCTTCACTGAAAGACTTGGATAATGTAAGCATAGATAGGCAGAAGCCATCATTTGTCAGGAAGCCTTATTTCACAACAAATATTATTATTATTTCTGCCCTTAGTCAGCCAAATATATGTTTTAATGTTAGACCTGAAAGCAAGTTATAATCATGGATTCAAGGTTTCTTTCAACTGAACTGTGACAAGGCTGAAGTCATGCTAATTGGCTCCCATTAACTTTGTAAAGCCAGTCCTTTAACTTTAACCCTTGACTGTGCTATGAGTTTAAGTCTAAATTGAAAAATATGGGAGTGATTTTTGATGCTAGTAACATTTGATTCACATGTATCACCAGAAAATCTGTGAGAACTGCACCCTATATTATTATACTCTGGCTGAAAAAGAATATTTATTATTATATTTGTATTCTCCGAATTTGACTACTTGAATGTTGTACTTGCCGAGGCACCTAGTTCCTCACTAAACACATCCCAGTATGCCAGAATCCTGACTAGGTCCAGTGTAAGTAAACATATTATTTCTATCTTAGAGCCCTTCCCCTGGCTACCTGTTTCACATTAAATTTGAAACTCCCATGCGAAGATCTATAAGATGCTGCACCCCATTATCTGTCTAAATGATGTATATCACCCTTCGCATCCTTCGCACCTTTAATTCTGGTCTTCTATGTGTCCCTCAAAGTCATCTATACTCTATGAGGAACAGGGTCTTCTTCTCGTATGCCCCAAAGATCTGGGATTCTCTTCCAATAACATCAGAGAGTCACCTTCTTTAACCGCTTCAGCCCTGGAAGATTTGGTTAATTTTTTTCTCAGTTTAGGCCGATATGTATTCTTCTACATATTTTTGGTAATAAAAATCACAATAAGCATATATTGATTGGTTTGCACAAAAGTTATAGCGTCTACAAAATAGGGGATATATTTATAGCATTTTTATTTTTTATTTTTTTTTCACTAGTAATGGCGGCGATCTGCAATTTTTATCATGACTGCAACATTATGTCGGACAAATCGGACAATGTTGACACATTTTTGGGACCATTGGCTTTTTTACAGTGATCAGTGATATAAAAAATGCACTGATTATTGTAAAAATTTCACTAGCAGTGAAGGAGTGAACACTAGGGGGTGATCAATGGGTTAACTATGTTTCTTAGTGTGTGTTCTAACTGAAGGGGGATGAGACTAGCTAGGGGAAGAGATAGATCAGTATTCATTCTTTGTATGAACACACGATCAGTCTCTTCTCCCCTCAGAGAACCAGGATCTCTGTGTTTACACACAGAGATCCCGGTTCTCACTGTGTCACAAGCGATAGCGGGAGTCCACAGTAATTGCAGGAGCCCAGCAGTCATTGCGACCGCCAGACACCCGAATCGGCGAGTGCGCCCCTAGTGACCACAAATAGAAGCAACATAACATGGCGGCTATTCATGCAGCAGCAGCATGTTGCTGCAGTACAACTGCGGTGGCTGATCGGCAAAAGATTAAACTCTTTCAAATCAAATTTGAAAATATTCTTCTTTAGAAAAGCCTTTACCTAACTGCTCCTTTTTTGTTCTTTTCTTGTGCACCATTTGTTCTCATTTCTTTTGTAAAGTTCTATGAGAAGGTACCTTTAAAGGTGCTATATAAAATAAAGTGTATTATTATTATTATTATTATTATTATAGTAATTATTATCATTATTCATGTTATTATTTACTACTTCCAGAAAGCAAATACATAATAAGTTGGTTTCTCATAATGGAATACGATGTAACAATCCTAGACTGAACAGCTGTTAAGCTGGTCAGTTTATAAAAATAAGGTTTGGATGCTCCTCACTAAATTTAGTTTCGTCAAGGTTTCGTCAAGGGGCTTGAAAGGTTGGACATACATACTTTCTTTTTCTCCCATTCAGGGTGTTTGGCTGAGAATTTCCCATCATCGTGCCAGTCCAAAAGTCCTTGGAACCATTTTGATACAAAAGCACAATAGCAACATAACATTATTGAATTTGGTATTGGTCCCTGATCTAAAAATCAAAACATTTTTTTTTTGTTCAAAGTGAATTTAAAGTGTTTCACTTATGTGAAGTGAGTAACTTTATTTACATTTGTATGCCAGCTTTTTTTATAACCAGTCACAGATCAAACAACAATGATAAAACTGTTATACAGTGAAAAAGAGTCCTGCTGAATAAGTGTCATACAGCCTTATAGTAGATAGAGGCCCCAAAAAATGATACTGCAAAATATCACCACAGAAAAATCGAATAAAGCAACCTGGAACTGAATACCGTGGCACCTATGTAAAATTTGATTTAGAAGATAGCTCATCTGTAAGATGGCACCTAAGTAATATTTTATTTAGCACCTTAGTAATGGGTAATGCGATATCTCTGTAAACTCAATTACATTTTTATAGCAACCTGACACTGTAACACAGCATCTGATTCACATGCTGAATAGCAACCTGAAACTATAAGGTTTATAAAAAAAATATTACAAAAATTAGCTGTTTCTTCCATCAAAACTGTATATAAATTCATTCTGTGCAAATGGTGTGAAACTGCATTATGGTCAGTGGATAAAGCTGAGGAGCATACTTGTTTCTTATGACACTCGATGCCATCCAGTGGCCATAATGCAGTATTTTATGCATTCTATGAATGACATTTATCTGAAGAGAATATAGTCTAAGAACTATTGATTTTGCATCTGTACAGAATGAATTTACTTTCAGTTTTGGAGGAAGAGCAACATTTATAGGAATACATCCATGGAACTTCACTAACTGCAGTATAGCAATCTATAACTGTATTTATTTTATATATTTTTTTCTTGTTTTATTGTTTTTTATTAACTTTTTTACATAAACAAAGAGAACGGTACACTTAGACTGTTATACATTGTAATATGGTAATGAAAGTCATTTGAAGGAAAATGTATGACATAGTAAACAAACATACCTAGGTGAAGAATACAATCTATATTAATTGTCGATTGTGGGGTAAGGAGTGCTACCCCCCCCCACGCCCAGACACCCCACCTGGGAGCAAGCTGTGCCGGGGGGGGGGGGGACAACACAACCCACCTTATTGTTCACCTATGTACATATAACAATAGGACATTTACCCAACATAGCTCAATATTTTGCCGTTTATGCATGAAGGTATGTATGTACAGTATATTATTGTACCTTGGAAAAAAGTAAAAAGGTAAGGATCAAAACAACAAAGTAATAAAGTAGATAAGAATAAAAACTGGGAATTACCACCATTAAAAAGCTAATCAACATCATTAAGTATTATGCTGGTTGAAATTCCAATGTATCTTGTGGACCATAATAGCAATTTTACTGTAAATTGAGAGATTGAGTTAGATGATTATGCAAAGAACCTTTCATTTCTTTTTTTATTTAAGTTTTTTATTGAAAAATTAGAAACATTGTAAAAAAAGTTCACCTGCGCAGGGGTGTTATAAGATCTAAAATATGAAACAGTGAAATAACTGTTGTCAAGAGGGTTTGCAGATATAAACGCCAAATGGTCAATTCTGCCACAGGTGTAGTAAAGAATACAGAGGGGAATATACCTGTATCAGCGACATGTAGTACACTGTCATATGTATTACTTAACTGCCAGTCATCTCATCACCCCGGCACCCCATATGTGATCAAACTATGCCATGGTCAGCGAGACCGCCTGGCCTTCGATTGCTGAATAATTCAGTTTATATTCAAAGGAAGAAGAAAGTAAACCATTAATAAGCTGCCAGGTAAATTACCCTATGACCCAAGTGACAAAAGGACATCTAGATCTGTGCTGTAGGATGGGAACTTTCAGCTTGTTCCGTAAACAATCAAGAGCATTTGTGAGAGGAAGAAGGATTTTTGTCACGATCATAGCCCAACATCCTGCCAGCAGATGCTGTTAGGAGTGATGGGAACATTGATAGAAAAGAGGAGGTAGAAGTAGAGAAATTGAAACAGAGAAAGGGAAGGAGAAAGGAGGAGGGCGTGGGGTGAGGGTGTGGGCTTCAAGGAGAGCTAGGAGATGTAGGTAGGCTGACTTCCGGAGGGCTGTCAGTGAGAAGGAAGGACCTTGGTGTTAAAGGAAAATTCCAAAATGTCGTGCCCAGGATTCCAAAACGTGTTTGAAATTCTCAAGTTTGTCAAGGATTGTAGTAGAGGTTCCTTCCTGATACATGTTCCAGGATTTTTTGTTTGGTTAAATGTAGGGATGAGCCCGATGTTAGAGTCAAACAATTTGGGGTGTTCGCAGAAAATTCAAAAGCCGCGGAACACCCTTTGAAAGTCTATGGGAGAAATCAAAAGTGCTATTTTCTAAGGCTTATATGTATGGTATTGTCATAAAAAGTGTTTGGGGAGCTGGGTCCTTCCCCAGGGGACATGTGTCAATGCAAAAAAAAGTTTTAAAAACAGCCGTTTTCAGGAGTAGTGATTTTAATAATGCTTAAAGTGAAACAATAACAGTGAAACAGTCCTTTAAATTTCGTATGTGGGGGGTGTCTATAGTATGCCTGTAAAGTGGTGCATGTTTCCCGCGTTTACAACAGTCCCTGCACAAAATGAAATTTCTAAAGGAAAAAAGTAATTTAAAAGTACTCATGGCTATAATGAATTGTGAGACCCGGCAATACACATAAAAGCCAAAAAAAAACCGACATGGGATTCCCCCACAGTCCATTACCAGGCCCTTTGGGTCTGGTATGAATATTAAGCGGAACCCCGAACCAAATTTTTTTTTTAAATTGCATGAGCCCTTTAGGTCTGGTATGGATATTAAGGGGAACCCTGCACCAAAATTTCAAAATAAAATGGCATTGGGGTCCCCCTCAAAATCCATACCAGACCATTATCCGAGCATGTAACCTGGCAGGCTGCAGGAAGAGAGGGGGGGACGAGAGAGCGCCCCCCAAACCTTACCAGGCCGCATGTCCTCAACAAGGGGAGAGTGCTTTGGGGTAGCCCCCAATGCACCGTGTCCCCATGTTGATGAGGATAAGGGCCTCATCCCCACAACCCTTGCACGATGGTTGTGGGGGTCTGTAGGCAGGGGGCTTATCGGAATCAGGAAGCCCCCTACCTCTACCATTAAAAAAGTGTAACATTTATAAAAATGACATGACGTGGCTTGGGACAAGTCCTTTATTAAAAAATAAAAAAAATAAAAATGTGCTACGAAGTCCCGGGGGTCACCCGGGAACATTATGGTGTGGCTCTGCCCTCAGTTATAAAAAAACTGTCAAAGCGAAGACTCCCATGGAGGCGGGTCAGTCGCGTCTTTTTTTCAGTCCATGGGTGGAGCAAGAGAAGAAGAAGACGACTTTGTGGGACATTTTAATTTTTTAATAAAGGACTTGTCCCAAGCCGTGTCCTTTTCACACTTTTGTTGTGAAATGCTAGGGGTACATTTGTACCCCGTTACCATTTCACGCAGAGGGAGAGGCTGGGATCTGGGGGTCCCCTTGTTAAAGGGGGCTGCCAGATTCAGATAAGCCCCCTGCCCGCAGACCCCCACAACCACTGGGCAAGAGTTGTGGGGATGACGTCCTTGTCTCCATCAACATGGGGACATGGTGCTTTGGGGGGCTACCCCAAAGCACCCTCCCGATTGTTGAGGGCATTTGGCCTGGTACGGTTAAGGAGGGGGGGTGCTCTCTCGTCCCTCTTTTCCTGTGGCCTGCCAGGTTGCGTGCTCGGATAATGATCTGGTATGGATTTTTGGGGGAACCCTACACCATTTTTCAAAATTTTCCCCTTAATATCCATACCAGACCCAAAAGGTCTGATAATGGACTGTGGGGGAATTCCATGCTATTTTTTCAATGACTTTTATATGTATTTCCGGGGCGACAATTCATTATAGCCGTGAGTACTTTTAAATTACTTTTTTCCTTTAGAAATGTAATTTTGTGCAGGGACTCTTGGAAACACGAGAAACATGTGGCACTTTACAGGCATACTATAGACAACCCCCAGGTACGAAATTTAAAGGAATATTTCACTTTTATTGTTTCACTTTAAGCATTATTAAAATCACTGCTCCCGATAAAACGGTTGTTTTTAAAACTTTTTTTTGCATTGATACATGTACCCTGGGGCAGGACCTAGTTCCCCAAACACTTTTTTGACAATAACTTGCATATAAGCCTTTAAAATTAGCACTTGATTTTTTGCCTGTTCGCATGTTCTGCTGCAAACCGAACTGGGGGGTGTTCAGCTCATCCCTAATTAAACAAAAGGGAACCATTGCGGGATTCCAAGCCTGAGCTATTGATAGATTAGCTCCTAGGAGGATGAAGTGAATTGGAGTTTGGGTGTATTTTGGAAGTTTGGGTATCTTTTGTTTTAGAAGGGCTATTGCTGGGTCTTGGGTGACCACTGTTCAAGTGATTTTGCAGATTAGGTTGAATAGTTTGTTCCAGTAGTCTCTGAGTCTGGGGCATTGCCACATGATATAGAAGAGAGATCCCAAGTAACCGCATCCTCTGAAACATAAGGGTGATGACTGTGAATAAAATTTAGTTATACGTGTTGGTACCAACCGGACATGACCCTTGAGATCTGCTTCAATCAAGGAGATGTTAAGGATCCCCTTGATTGCGCTAGTGAAGTGAGAGTGCCAAGTGTCCAAATCCCACTCGATCTCAAGTTCACTTTCCCAGCTCTGAATGTAAGATGCTTTCCCTGGCAGTTCAGCTAAAGCTGAGTAGATCAGGGAAATTCTCCCCCTCATATCCATGGCTGTTGAGCACCAATGTTCATATTGGGTAACAGCTAGGGGGAGTGTATTCTGGGAAGAGATTGAGTGTAGAAAATGGGCTATTTGGCGGAAGCCAAATTTTTCTGAGGAAGTGCAGTTACTTAATTTAAGGGGACCATTTGAGTTAAATAAATGGCCAATTTGCTAGAGACCTTTATCAAGCCACCACTGAAATGCTTTGATATCCATCCCTGGAGGGAATAGTGAAAAATATGGGCTAAGGGATGCCACCTAGACGTAATAGTGTTCAATTTATGTAGGGAGTCGCATAAGGCTACCGAGTGGGATAGGGTAGGAGATAGAATCGGGGGCCTAGATCTAGGGGGGCGCCATATTAGGAAATCAATAGTAAAACTTGGGATAGCTTGTTTTTCCATTCCTATCCAGTCAGGTTTTGGGCACCTGGAGTATATGGCTGATATTTGGCTTAGTTGTGCCACCTGGTAAAAAGGTAGGGCAGTCCTAAACCCCCCTTCCGTCTTGGTCTAAAGAGGGTAATTTTAGGAAGTCGTGATTTATTTTTCCTAGTAAATTGGATTATTGCTGACTCTAGATGATTGATATGGAGTTTGGAGACTGATATGGAGATAGAAAGGAATGGGTAGAGAATCCTTGGAAGGAGGGCCCTTTTAATAGCATTAACCCTTCCTAACCAGGACAATTTGTACAAGGACCATTGGTCGAGTTCAGTCTTGAGTTTTTTTGAACATGGGCAGGTAGTTGTATTTGTACAGTTTGTCTATAGTGGCTGTTAGGTGAACAAATAGGTATGGGATGAAGGTGGAACTCCAAGAGAAGGGAAAATGATTCCTCAGCCTGTCTACTAGGGGCGGGAGGGTTGAAACATTGAGGTCGACAGATTTGGGCATATTGACTTGCAAACCTGTCCAAATTTGTTGAGCAGCTGCAAGACATTAGAGGTTGAGTTGAAAGGGGAGGTGATGAAAAAGCAGACATCATCCGTGAAAAGTGCACATTTGTGTATAGCTGGGCCACATTTGACACAGTGAATACCTGGGTGACCTCTAATAGAAATAACTAGAGTTTCTATTGCAATGGCGAAGAGGAGGGGGGATAGGGAGCATCCCTGTCCTGTTTCTTTTGTAATAGGGAAAGGGTCTGAAAGGTGTCCTTGTGCTTTGACCTGTGCTTTGGGCAGGGAATAAAGGGCCTCTAATAAGTTGAGAAAATGTGATCCAAATCCCCACCTTTCCAGAGTGCTGAATAGGTATGGCCAGGGGACTGTGTCAAATGCCTTTTGGAGGTCTACGGACAAGAGAAAGCCCTCTTGCGGGGGACTTCCATCCCAGCCTGACTTCAAAAGGGATATGATGTCAACTGCCCTCCTTATCTGGTCCGGGTCCTGTCTCCTCGGGATAAAACCAACCTTTACGCACATAAGACCCAACAAAGATCCTAGTCTGTTGGATAGAATTTACGTCCCTATCTTGAGGTCGTTGTTAATTAATGAGATTGGTCTATAATTTCTAACTTGGCTTGGGTGCTTGCCAGGTTTGGGGATGACAGAAATGTATGCAAAATTAGCAGCTGAGTCTAATGGTGATTCCCTGCTAAGGGAATTGAAAAACTGGACCAGATGAGGAGATATGAAATCGACATAGGCTTTATAGTACTGTGTGGAGAAGCCATCTGGGCCTGAGTCTGAACCTTTTTTCAGCTCTTTCATGACCTCTCTTACTTAATTTTCAGAAATGGGGGGTGTCCATTATGAAGCGATATGGTTCGGAGATTTTGGAGAGTGAGATGTTGTCTAAAAAGGTATTGAGTGTATGTGTACTGCTGGGGTTGGTTCCTGAATAGAGATTTGAATAGAATGAGTGGAATGCTTCTAGACTTTGCGGTTTTGGGTCAGAGCACCAGATAGCGACTTCATTTTGGGCAGGGAATGAACCCTGTGCTTCGGTGAAAGCTTTGCTACCGGTTGGGGGCTGAATTTATCTGAGTGAAGGTAAAATCTGCCACTCACCCATCTTAGGTGTTTTTCTGTGCTTGAGCTAAGGGCTGTATTTAGGGTGATTCTAGCTGCATCTAGTTTCGCTAAGGGTGTAGGTTTGTTTTGTGTGTTTATTTAGGGACTGAAAGTCCTTCTCTAATTTAATTATGTCTGTTCTGACTTCAGGCGTGAGGCCAACTGGATAAATTTACCCCTCATGGCTGCTTTATGGGCTCCCCATAAGGAGCTCGAGATATGTCCAGAGTATCATTAATGCTGAAGAATTCCTGCAGCTCTTTTTCGAGCATGGTGCAATGCACTGGGTTGGTGAGGAGAGTCTCATTAAGGCGCCACTGGAGGGGACTGTCTGATTAAAAAAAGTGATTTTAAGGGTGACTAAGGAGTGATCTGATCAAGGGACTACACATATAGAGGCCTGGGATGCTAAGTGGATTTCTGAGGAGTGTAAAAGATATGAACTATGCGTGCATATGTGCTATGAGGTGCAGAGAAATGTGTATAGTGTATAATCCTTAGCGATTCAATTCTCTTCAAGTATCTATCATACCTAGAGAGTTAGAGAGCTGGGCAATGCGGAGGCTGTGTTTAGGGGGTCTGTTCAGATGGGTTCTGCCTTGTGCCAATTTATCTAGCAGGTGACCGAAGTCGATGATTGAATCTCCACCCATTATCACTTTGCTTTCAAAGTGGGAGGATAGGGAGGCTAGCATTGAAGAGAAAAGGGATGATTGGCTTCTGTTTGGGGCATAATAAGAAACCAAGGTGAATAGGGCATCATTAAGAGGGCCTTTGACCAGGATGTTCCTGATGGTTTGGGATGAGTGAATGGGGTGCGTTTGGATATGAGGATAGCCACTCCTCTTTTTTTATCATCCGCATTGGCAAGAAAAAAGGTTGGATAGTTATGGTGCAGAAAGGTGGGGTTGAAGCTTTTAGGGAAGTTGGTTTCCTGGAGTAGGAGGATTTCTAAGCCCCTAGAATGATAGTTATGAAAGGCCTTACGCTATCTTGAGGATCGCTTGTTTTGGGGTGGTGTTAGCCATGGATATGAGGGGGTGAGTGCGAGTACATGTATATGGTCCCTACCTGGTCCATTTGTGCCGGTGTACCCATCTGGAGGTATCGGTGCGAGCCTAGAGTTTGCGTAAATGCGGTCTGGATAGCGCTCCTTGAAGGCACCTGGAGGGGGGGGGGAGACGAGGGCAGAGGAGGTAAGGGAAGGCCACAAAGAGAAACGAGAAAGGAAGAGAATGAGAGACAACAGGTCCAGTATGGTAACAATCCTGGACTCTTGATGCGCAGGGTTGGCCAGCCAAGTCCTGCTCCGAAGCCCTATGAATTGCAGGGATCGGTTTAAGTGCAACCCTAAATGTGATTGCATTCCTGGTGTCACCAGGGGAGGATAGCTCCTCTAGGTCACAACAGGTGGAGTGGCAATCGGCCCCCTCCGGGCCACTGGGCCCCCATAAGTAAAAGTTAAGGGAGGACCCTAGATAGGGATACACAAGAAAATGTATGAACTGTGTAATTGGTAACAAATAACAATATATTACCTATCCTGAGTGTATAAAACAAACATGTAGTTCAACCTTAAAGTAACAGTAATGGGGGTAAGGAGGGGAAGGGAAGAGGGAGAGGAGGGAAAGGGATGGGGGTTAGGGCAGGGGGGTAGGGATAAAGAGTGGGTGGGAGAAGGGACATGTAATTGTGTGAGGATGGTTATACCAGTCCTATTGGTCCAAGTCTCTGACTTGTTTGTATAACGCCAGCCTACGAGATAAAGCAAATTGTAAAAGATAGGGATCTTGGGAGTATTCAAATAAAAAAAAGGAAATAAGATGTAAGCTAAAATGGGATGGAAAGTCCTACTAATTCAGTACAATACCAGGTGGGTGTAGGAGCAGCCACTACACCATCAGGGGGTTCCTACTGTCCTCAGAAGGATTGAAAACTTGTTGTTTCAACCACAGCGGAGTAAGGAGGCTGTTCTGTGGAGGGCTCTTGGAGGAGCTCCGGCAATTCACCATCTGGTGGTTAAGTAGTTCCTGTGAGATAAACCCAAGTTGTAGGAGTAGATGCTCCCTATTCTGGAAGTTTGTGAAGCTGTATTTTCTTTGTACTGGAACTGCAGGCGGAAAGAGAAGGACCATCTGTACTTTATAATTTTCTAGGAAAGTATGTCCAGGAGAGGTTTGAGTGAACTCTGCTTCTGGATTGTGACGGGGAAATGTCTGCGAAGATTTGGATTTTATTGCCATGTATGGAGAGGTTTTCTAGATTGCGAAATTTCCTCATGATTTTCTCCTTCACCACATGAGATTTTACCACTATGTCCTATGGGAGACCATTTTGGCGGGGGGTGGGTTGCAGTGCTCTGTGGGCCCTGTCAAATTCAAACCTGTAATTTGGGATATCTGGTATGATATCTTTTATGAATGATTTGATGGTGCCTTGTATGTCAATGATAGACTCTGATGCGAAAATAGTAACATCTGCTCATATTCTCCAAATCATTTAACTTGGAGAGAGCCATTTCAAGCTGCTCTTGTAGTGCCTAGATGCATGTGGTATTCTGATTAGTGCGAGTCATCCACAACCTGTTCATTGGCATCCATATGGGCTCCGAGGCTCTGTAGGTCTGATTTAATGGATTTTGTGCCAGACCCGCAGCCAGCATTTCAGAGAAGCTGCCTAAGAGCTGAGCCATTTAATGGTGGTGATTTTGTAGCATAGGAGAGGCCGGCAGGGAATCAGCCAGGCTGTTAGGAGTGTTCATCAGGAGTGTATGGGTGATGCCTGCCATTGATCTGCCTAGGAGTGACTCACTGGAGGCAGGGGACACGATACGTTTGTGTACATTACTCACTGGGGTGGAAGCAGGTAAGGAAGGAGGCGGTAGGTCCACTATGTTGCCTTGGTCTCCTGTGTCACTGCATGGAGGAGCTGCGGCCGCCATCTTGGGAGGCTCAGAGGTAGTCAGGCGCGAAGTGAAGCTGACGGTGAACTTCTTTCTTTAGGTGGACCCCTGACATGTAGGCGGTGCTCTGTGCTGTCCATAGATCGGGGGGTCTCACTGAGGTGTCCCACTAGTTGTAGCTGGTGTGGGGGTCGCTGAAGGATCAGAGCGGTGCGGAGTTCCCGCCTACACACTTATTTTATATTTTAAGCTATCATTTACCTTTAAGCAGAGTATTGTGAAGCCACAATGACAACAAGGCTATGCAGAAAGTAGCAATTTCAATGATTAAACTTTTTACCATGCTAAAAGTATTGTTTAGCTAATTTCATAGACAAAACAAAAAAAAAAATACAAAAAAACAAGGATCAATTGAGAAAAGGAATAAGAATACAAAGTTTCAATACAACAAACACAATTGCATCTCTGCTTGATGTAGATAATAATATTTTCCATTTGAATGGACTTTATCATTGATTTTCTGTTTGAAACCTGTTCTTTCCTGCTTTTACAATAATGATTTATACTGAGTGGTATTAGACGAATACCCAGTCCCATCCAACTAATAACCTAGTGCAGCATGAAACTCCAGGTTTATCACCGTAATCTAGAAAAAAAAAAATGTTTTACTGAAGGCATGTTACCAAAGAAATTTAGCAAGGAATGATGGAGCGCAAACAGGTGTCTGTTTCTGCTTCCCCATGCACCTAGACGGACAATATTATCTCTGAAACAGAATCTGGAAGGTATATCAGACACTTCATAAAGTTGCTGCTGGTATGTGACAGTTCAATGTCCTCATGGAAAGAAGCAATAATGTTTACATGTAAATAGCCTTAAGTCTATGTCCTAACTGATAATGTATTTCCATATATGTGTCATTTTCTATAGATAGTATAAAAGGCATTTAAAGGACTATTTTTAGTTACCATTGCATAATATGTTCCCTATAGTGAAATGTAAAATAAAGAAGTACATCCCTATAGAGATGGCAGATAAGTGCATTCCATTCCCCATGATGCAAGAAGAAAAACAGAAGCATTAGGCCCCTTTCACACGGGGCTGTCCATATTTAGCAGCCGCTTGCTCAGTGGGAATCGATCCATGAGCTGGCGGATGACAAGCCCGTCTCTGCACTCTGTGCAGGGATGGACCTGTCAGAGAGTCTGCTCTTCCCTATGGGGGGATCAGATGATTACAGAGCGCCTGTCCGTTTTCATCCAATCCGATCCGCCAGACGGATGGAAAATAGGGTTTCCATCCGTATGTACCTGTATCCAACTGTATACAGCGTATAAAACTATGATGTTGCCGCTACCTTGTGCCTCTCTGCAAAAGATGCAAAAGAAAGTCTTGCCAAACAAATCTACCCCTCCTCTACACGTTACATCACAGGGTCTCGCGACTCATTAGGGGGATTCCTAAAGTTGGACAATACACTATCTCCTCTTTATACTACATCCACTCCACCCAGTAGATTTTTTGCTTTTGCAGGTGTGCTATGTAAATGCTATCACCTGTCTCTCCCATAGACCATGTTTGTGCTATGTCTACAATTGATGAGACCAATTAATCCCGTTTCAATCTGTGTGTGTATTTGGGCTTAAATTAAATCTTTGCTCTGATATTGCTGGCACATCGTGGTTGAACATAATGCAATAATCTGATGTTTATTTTGAGTTCTATTTGCACATTTTTTTTGGGAGTGTGTTACTTGCTGTTTGCATATATTACACAGATTGTATCCTAGTTGCTCACAAGACTACCTATTATATTTACACTATATGCAGCCACCGTGTAAGCAGCCTTATATAGTGTGGGTTGTGGCCTTAGCCCCCTGAGCCATGATTGGCTAAAGGAACCCTGTCTTTGGGCAATCATGGCTCCCACAGCAGAGCACGCTGGTATTGGCCATAGCATGCAAGACAGGCGCATGCTTTGGCCAGTCATCAGACATCAATGCACTGCGATCTTGCAGTGCATTATGGGGCATTCCTCAGAATGCGAATTTGCCACCCCATAATGTTCGGCATTCGGCAAACGAGCGAACATCCAATGTTTGAGACATTTGACTCGAACCGCGAGACCTAAATCCAATTGAGAATTTGTGGCACGACTTGAAAATTGCTGTTCACAGATGCTCTGCATCCAATCTGACAGAGCTTGAACTATTTTGCAAAGAAGAATGGGCACAAATGTCACTCTCTAGATAT
Organism: Lithobates pipiens; assembly: GCF_037356315.1. Classification (NCBI taxonomy): domain Eukaryota; kingdom Metazoa; phylum Chordata; class Amphibia; order Anura; family Ranidae; genus Lithobates; species Lithobates pipiens. The sequence goes on from NW_027507903.1 coordinate 301,891,045, forward strand.
GCAAAGCTGGTGGAAACATTCCATTCTCCCCCGTATGAGTTTTTGCCATAAAGGCTTTATCAAGGGCTAACAGTGGGATGTTCTAAAAGTAATTAAACATCATAACATTTGCATTCATTCCATCCTGAAGAAGATGCCCATCTTCCCACAATGGTGTCATTTCAGAAAGAGGATGAAGGAAAAGCAGTACATTTTCCTCGATCTCATCAGCCATATATAAAAGTAACTTTATTGCAATTCATATGCTCAATGTATTTTAAAATAAAAAAATAAATAAAAAAAATATTGCAAACACAAGTTTCAAACTAAAATATTGGCAATAAAGCAATCCATATCCATCCTGTTTCTCATTTTGATAATAATATGCTTAAGGATTATCAATACTTGTTGGGTTAACATTAAGTGGCAAGATATTACAGTATGTAAAGAGGTTAAAAAAAAATAGTAAATGTGTGGATTTCTTGTAATATTTCTCCCAGGGTTTTAGCTTTCATCTTTTGTCAAGATCCTCCAGTGTTTTTTGAAAATTATATCCCTCTATACAGGGGTCAAGTCCTGGGGAAAAAAGTGTGGGAACTCCCACCCAAGATCCACTCCCCTACCAAAAAAAAAAAAATGGTACACTCATATGCATATATATTTCACAGAAGATACAGTGCAACATTTATTGTAAAGTGCCAGTTTACAAAAACAAAATAAGTTAACTTGTCAAACTAACAGAATAATCACCACAAGAACGGAGGGGGACAGCAGAACGGAGGAGCAAAGCAGAACAGAGGGGGAAAGCATAACGGAGGGGGAAAGCAGAACGGAGGGGGACATGGAGGAAAACTGGAGGGGGACAGCAGCAGAACGGAGGGGGACAGCAGAACGGAGGGGGACACGGAGGAAAACTGGAGGGGGACAGCAGCAGAATGGAGGGGGAGTGGGGGACAGCAGCAGAACCTAGGGGGAATGGGGGACAGCACACAACAAGTTAAGGCGCAAACATCACATAATAGTATGCTCAAAGAAGACACAACAAGTTAAGGCGCAAACATCACATAATAGTATGCTCAAAGAAGAAATGGGGGACAGGAATGGGGGACAGCAGCAGAACGGAGGGGGAGCATGCTCACTGTAACTAACAAAGTGTGTGCAACACACTAACCTGGAAGTTTGTAAATCACTCTGGCTGGCGGCAAACTCGTGGCAGACCTCGTGGGCGGGAGGACTCGAAGGCTCAGCTCAGGAGAGGAAAAGTTGAACTGGAGAAGTCTGGCAGCTCAGAGTTGGGCTGCACTGCTGACAATGTGCTACAGCGGCTGTGGGAGTAGTTGGCGGTGGCCCTGGGACTATCTGGCACTGACTGGGCAGTGGACACAGGCTGGATCCTTACCAGCAGTAAGTGTGGCTCTGTCTGGTGTGGTGTCTGTGGCTGGCTGCTCTCTCTCAGAGGCGCTGCTCAGCCTAGCAACCAGTTACTTAGGCATATGCAGGACGTGGCTGCTAATGGGAACTGAGTTCCTGTTGTGGAAAAAGTACAGGAACTCCATTCCCATGTGTTCCCGCAGGACTTGAGCCCTGCCTCTATATTGGGATGAAAAATTAGTTAGAAAAGCAAATTATTGTTTAAAACTATCCATCTTAATCCTTAGTACCTCCCTTTCCTCAAGAAGGTTGTCCCTATTCATATTTTTTTCAATTCCATGTCTGGGTCCAATCTATCTCTATCAAAACTTTTTTATTTAAAACCTTTCATAATTATCTAAGGCTGGGTTCACACCATTGTGAATTGGATGCGGAATTACTGCATCCAATTCATAATAGCAGGAAATTTTGATCGGCTCTCTATGGAGCTGGCTCACATATCTCCGCAGCAGGTCTGTTCCGTTTTTTAGGAAAACACTGCGTCTTTTGGTTTGTTTCAGGTCTGAATTCAGCCCAATATTCGGGCTGAAATCAGACAGGAAACAGTGGACCAGCACCCACTGGACCCCTGCTGTGATCCGCATGCGGCTCATATGTGGACCGAGCCTAAGGTTACTCTATTTTTTATAATAAACTTTTGACTATCCATATACAGTACATACTAAAGTTTTCCAAACGGTAACTGAGCATATTATAATCCTTTATCTAAAACTTTTAGTTTGCTCAATAATTTAAACTGATATAATTATACCTTTTCCTACAAATCTTTCCTCCTTTTTGGGTTCCTCTTACCCCTTGTGGTCACTTGTTTCCACCCAAACATCTTTCTGAATTGCCCCTTTATGAAAATCATTATCGTATTGCCTCTTGTCTGACTGGTTAATAACCTACATTTAAAAGTGATTCCCCATTGTTTGCTTCAATATTCACCATCATAATTATTTTCATATGGTCTTCCAACCAAAGGTGAAAACTTATTATAAGTTTTAAATGGAGTTACTGACTTCTTTATCCAATGTTGATTAGATCGTCCTTTCTTAACAAAATGATTTCTGTTAGGACCTACCTTCTGATTAAAGAATTATTATTATTATAAACCTTTCTTCAATTATACTTCATATTATTTGGTCCATTATTCATATGTAAATCAGATTTTTTTTTTAATCCTTTCTCTTCCCATTTCCTCTGATTTCTGTAATATAATATTGATTATTCCATACATTTAAATACATGGGCACCTTTTGCCATTTAAAAACGTTTAATTTATCTTATTATCCCTAAGCTCTTTAAAAGGGAGATATTTTTCCAACAACATTAATTTTATTATCAAGCAAATTAAATTTTCCATTAAAAAATACAATTTGTGAGACTTAATCCACATTGAACAAATCATAATTTTAATCATCTCTTGTATCAGCCTCTTGTGTCATTATGTCCCATCTTAGCCTCTGTGGAACTATCCCGTTATTAATGTAATATAGCATCTATATAAAATCAATTTATGATGTTTTCAATTTATCCATATCTAGACTAATTTATTTTTTAATATTTGCTTGCAGTTCAGCTTTAACCAGTGATTCAAAGTTGTGTAGTTGTACTGCAATTCAGCATCTATACTTTTTCAGCTATTTGCTAATTTTATATTACAGAAGTTCAGAGATAGTTTTGATTCACAAAAACACTAAAATGTAATAGTCATACATTTGTAAAGGTTAAACATGTCCAAATATTACCAAAGTCAAACCACATTCCTCTCTCACTAAAGAATACACAATGAATCCAGAGATAGCTGTTGCCATAATTGCTTCACACAGAAACCATTATCATGTTTCAAAATCGAGGAAAATGGATTTTTGAGTGGACAAAACTAAACCTTTAAGCTTCAAAGTTTAAAGTACATTCTGAGATTAAATATATCTCTGAAATAAATGTGAAAATGAAAAAAAGGTGCATTATTTATTAATTTGTTTTCTTAGTTTGATCTTTCCATAAAGCAGGATGAAAAAACATCACCTAGCATGCACATACATTATCAGTGCGTGTTACATAAACTTCATAGCAATATGTATTTGAAACTGAATAAAGAAAATAATAAAGGTAAACCAAGTAAAAATGTTCAGCCATTAAAAATGTGTCCACTGATGTTCCATGGTTAACCATTGAAATAGTTTCTACACCATACACTGCTCATGCATTCAAAGCTATCAAACAAAAATCACCAGCATAGCATCAGTTGTGGAAGGATTTAAATTAATGTATATACCCCCTAAAGTCAAAATATTTTTTTTTTCTTTTGTTTGGGACAGAGTATGGAAGAATATAATATTTGCAAAGCATGTGTCCCCAATGGGGATATTCACCTTCACTAATGGTGCTGAGGACCATGGAAAAAACTATTTTTGAGTAGTCACATAAACAGGAAAAGAGGGGATTTTTTTTCAAATAGGGACACTTGTCCTAGTGACAACTAATTAAAGTGGAATATAATCTCGCTTTGACATGATCTCCTTTTAATTCCTACTGGGGACACAGATGGCAAAACATTTGATTGGTTCTTAATCATTCCCTATTCTATCCAAAATACGTGAATACATTTTTTATGATCCTATTGATGATACTTTCCTTCAATTCCTGTTTCAGAGCCATTACAGGGACTAAAGCCTCGTATGCACGATCGCATTTTACGCAGACAAAACTTCAGACTTTTGTCCAAAGGTGTGTGCCTAGATTTTGTCTTGTATACAAACAGCAAGAAATTGTCGACAAACAAACACAAACGTAGTGACATACTACATGACTTTTTGGCTCTTTAGTGCCACCCTTTGGGCTCTTTTTCCTAAATTTCATGTCAGTAGAAGTTTGGCAAGTGTTCATTTGCGTTTTCATTTCATGCTTTTCAGTTCGTTTCTGAACGGCCGTTCGTCAACCATACACGTTGTAGGATCAGAGGTGATATCATGTTATTTATTATTGGCCTTGGAGTTATTGCTTTGACCCAAGTCCAGTCAGGGAACAGAAGGAGGAATTCTTGGACCAAAAATTGGCTGTTTTGTTAATCATGACCAATTATGTCGTATGCCTTTGCTGCGGGAGCTCCAGGAGAATAATCCAGATGTTTTTTCTGAATTATCTCCGCATGACGGACCCTTGCTTTCACCAACTCTTGGCATTGTTGACCCCCTATATTAAGAAGCAAGACACAAGCATGAGGCTTTTATTTTATTTTTTTGGTTGAATAATAATGATTTTATTTGTTATATTTTCTATATTTTTAGATGCATAGGATGCACTTTTTGGTTAAATTATATTGGCAGATAGCATGTCTAATTGTATTTGTTTTCTTTTTTTAATGCACAATAAAACAATTGTGGTGAATAATGCTTGGCTATTTGTTTTACTTCAAATGACATTTTATGAGTAGGCAGTTACATTTAAAAAAATACAATGTAAAATTGACAAGGGTCACCAACATAGTTGTATATTTGATCTTAAAAAATATGGGATAATGGTGTTGTGGTAACTTTCCCCAAAAAAACCCCTAAAAAACATAATAATATTATTCTTGATATGACTAGAAAAAAAAGCCTTTGAAGATGTGTTTGCAATAACTCCATCAGTATCACCAGCAAAGCAGCTTCATTATTATCCCATTAAGGAAGAAGAGAATGTGCACTGCATTTTGAGATTTCATAATTTTCCACGTCACAAATGTTAATTCCCCCTTATGAATGCTATTTTATAAGACCGACTGCTTCTGGTTCTTCCTTGCTTCTGAGAATGCGTGTTTGTACTTTGGACTTTTGTCCGACGGACTTGTGTACACACGCTCGGATAATCTGACAATGGACATTTGTACACCGAAATTTTTAAAGCCTGCAATCCAACATTTGTGTGTGTAAAATCCAACAATAATTGTCCAATGGAGCGTACAAACAGTCGGATTTTCCACCAACAGCCTGTCATCACACATTTCCCGTCGGAAAATCCGATCGCGTGTATGAAGATTAAGAAGAAATATTTCCAGAGTTAGGGTATATTCCCTAACCTCCTGTTTTTTTCACAATTCTCAAATTTGACATATCCTATCACTTCTGTTTTGTTACAGTGGCAGGAACAAAGGAAAAATCTCTTAACGGGAACACAAACAACAAAGAAAACCGAAAGAGGTTCAAAATGTTCATTCCTCTATCCAACAGCCTAAAAAACAGTATTAGCTACTACTAATATATAAATAGTTCATGTAAAAGCTGTAAATGCTATCTATTTGATTCATTAGGAGCTGTAATGTGTAAGCTTTATACACATATATAATGTACATTGTACTGTACATTTAGAAACGATACACATGAGGATAATGGATTCACCAAGATGTCCCACTGCCAATGCCTCAGGCATCAGAACAAGTGCTTTTAACCAGTTGCCGACCGCCGCACGACGATGTACGTCGACAGCATGGCACGGGCAGGCATATTGGCGTACATGTACGTCCCTTGCCTCCCGCGGGTCGGGGGCCCGATCGGGCCCCCGCCCGGTGCCTGCGGCGGTCGGTTTTCGTCCGGGAGCGATCCGGGACGAGGGGGCGGCCATTCATTCATGGCCACCCCCTCGCGATCGCTCCCGACGAATAGGAATCCCCCGTGACATCACTTCCTCTCCTGTAATGTAAACACAGGAGAGGAAGTGATGTATTCTCTCCTCCGTGTCGGTATTTTTCGTTCCGACACGGAGGAGAGCGGATCAGTGAGTTGCACCAACACTCTACACACACAGTAGAACATGCCAGGCACACTCACACCAAACCTTTACCCCCCGATCACCCCCCAATTACCCCTGCCCCCCAGTCACAGTGACACCAATGTCATTTTTTTTTTTTTTTTTTGCATTGGTGTCATTTGTGACTGTAATAACTGTTAGGGCAGTTAGAGTTAGCCCCCTTTAGTTCTAATGTACCCCCCTAACCCCCCCATTAAAGGTTTAACCCCGTGATCACCCCCCGTCGCCAGTGTCACTAAGGCTGGGTTCACATTGCAGCGGTTTATGAGAACGAATGTGATTCGCACCGCACTGCAGTGCAAATCACATCCGATCTCTGTGCGATTCGAGTTCAGCCATTCGCCGCACCCGCCGCACCCGCCACACCCGCCGCACCCACCGCAAATTCGCACGGGACCCTTTTCTTGTTCACACCATGCGATCCGAGTTTGCAGATCGCACTGCGATATGCGAACTGATCTGGGGGTGTCAGTAACATTTCACTGACACTCCCAGCAGTTCGCATAGGGCAGTGTGAACTGCCGCCGGGAGGCATGCGATGCGGGAACCCGCCGCGGATTTGCGGCGTTTCCGCATCGCTCCAGTGTGAACCCAGCCTAATAAGCGATCATTTTTCTGATCGCCGTATTAGTGTCACAGGTGACGCTAGTTAGGCAGGTAGGTATTTAGGTTCGCCGCAGCTTTTTATAGCGCCAGGGACCCCCATATACTACCGAATAAAGCCCCCTGATTGCCCCCTAGTTAACCCTTTCACCAGTGATCACCATATAACTGTTACAGGTGACGCTGGTTGGTTAGTTATTTTTTATAGTTTCAGGGCACCCGCCATTTATTACCTAATAAAGGTTTAACCCCCTGATCACCCGGCGGGTGTCATTTGTGACTAATAACTGTTAGGGCAGTTAGGGTTAGCCCCCTTTAGTTCTAAGGTACCCCCCTAACCCCCCCAATAAAGGTTTAACCCCGTGATCACCCCCCGTCGCCAGTGTCACTAAGGCTGGGTTCACATTGCAGCGGTTTATGAGAACGGATGTGATTCGCACCGCACTGCAGTGCAAATCACATCCGATCTCTGTGCGATTCGAGTTCAGCCATTCGCCGCACCCGCCGCACCCGCCACACCCGCTGCACCCGCCGCAAATTCGCACGGGACCCTTTTTTTGGCCCGCAGCAGAATCGGATCGCATGGGTGTTCACACCATGCGATCCGAGTTTGCAGATCGCACTGCGATATGCGAACTGATCTGGGGGTGTCAGTAACATTTCACTGACACTCCCAGCAGTTCGCATAGGGCAGTGTGAACTGCCGCCGGGAGGCATGCGATGCGGGAACCCGCCGCGCATTCGTGGCATTCCCGCATCGCTCCAGTGTGAACCCAGCCTAATAAGCGATCGTTTTTCTGATCGCTGTATTAGTGTCACAGGTGACGCTAGTTAGGCAGGTAGGTATTTAGGTTCGCCGCAGCTTTTTATAGCGCCAGGGACCCCCATATACTACCGCATAAAGCCCCCTGATTGCCCCCTAGTTAACCCTTTCACCAGTGATCACCATATAACTGTTACAGGTGACGCTGGTTGGTTAGTTATTTTTTTATAGTTTCAGGGCACCCGCCATTTATTACCTAGTCTCACTAGTGTACCCCTAAATTTAGGGGTGTCTACTTTCCAAAATGGGGTCATTTGGGGGGGGTTTGTGCCATCTTGGCATTTTATGGCCTTCAAAACTGTAACGCCCTTAGAAAGCCTGAAGGCGGTGCTTGGTTTTCGGGGCCCCGTACGCGGCTAGGCTCCCAAAAAGTCCCACATATGTGGTATCCCCGTACTCAGGAGAAGCAGCAGAATTTATTTTGGGGTGTCTTTTCACATATGCCCATGGCATGCGTGAGCAATATATCATTTAGTGACAACTTTGTGAAAAAAAAAAAAAAAAGTTTGTAATTTTCCCGCAACTTGTGGCAAAATATAAAATATTCCATGGACTCAACATGCCTCTCAGCAAATAGCTTGGGGTGTCTACTTTCTAAAATGGGGTCATTTGTGGGGGTTTTGTGCCATCTTGGCATTTTATGGCCTTCAAAACTGTAATAGGTAGTGAGAAGTGAACTCAAAAATTTACGCACTTAGAAAGCCTGAAGGCGGTGCTTGGTTTTCGGGGCCCCGTACGCGGCTAGGCTCCCAAAAAGTCCCACATATGTGGTATCCCCGTACTCAGGAGAAGCAGCAGAATTTATTTTGGGGTGTCATTTCACATATGCCCATGGCATGCATGAGCAATATATCATTTAGTGACAACTTTGTGAAAAAAAAAAAAAAAAAAAGTTTGTAATTTTCCCGCAACTTGTGGCAAAATATAAAATATTCCATGAACTCAACATGCCTCTCAGCAAATAGCTTGGGGTGTCTACTTTCTAAAATGGGGTCATTTGTGGGGGTTTTGTGCCATCTTGGCATTTTATGGCCTTCAAAACTGTAATAGGTAGTGAGAAGTGAACTCAAAAATTTACGCCCTTAGAAAGCCTGAAGGCGGTGCTTGGTTTTCGGGGCCCCGTACGCGGCTAGGCTCCCAAAAAGTCCCACATATGTGGTATCCCCGTACTCAGGAGAAGCAGCAGAATTTATTTTGGGGTGTTATTTCACATACGCCCATAGCATGTGTGAGCAATATATCATTTAGTGACAACTTTGTGTAAAAAAAAAAAAAAATTTTTTTTTTTTGTCATTATTCAATCGCTTGAGGCAAAAAAATAAAATATTCAATGGGCTCAACATGCCTCTTATCAATTTCCTTAGGGTGTCTACTTTCCAAAATGGGGTCATTTGGGGGGGTTTTGTACTGCCCTGCCATTTTAGCACCTCAAGAAATGAGATAGGCAGTCGTAAACTAAAAGCTGCGTAAATTGCAGAAAACGTACCTTAGTTTGTAGATGTGACAACTTTTGCGCAAACCAATAAATATACAATTATTTTTTTTTATAAATTCTTTTTATTAATTTTATGCAAAACATACAAAACAGTGGACGTGCCTGTGGCACATCCAGAGGCCAACGGCCAAAACTAACTAACAGCAACAACTAACTAGCCCAATCAGACCCCTCACCCCCCTCCCCCCCCCCCAACCAAAAGTCACAGCTCGACCGGCACCCTTATATCATCTCTTATAGATGTAATGCCTGAAACTTATGATAAGGTAATACAGTAACAGAATACCCGACAGAACATCCCCACTCACATGCCTAAAGTATCAACAGTACACATCTGCAAATACCTCCCTTCAGTTCAGATTTCTCGTTTCTCCCAACCCGACCGCCCCCATGCTATACATTATCAACCCACAGTGGTGTTAGCATTAAGCCAGGAGTGCCAGACCTTATCAAATTTCTTCATACACCCTCTGGCCTCATAGGTACGCTTGTCATAAGGCAACATCGTGTTTACTAGATTTTTCCAAAAGGAAACCGTCGGGGCCCTTGTTTTCTTCCAGTGTAAAAGAATGGACTTTCTACCATAGAACAAGAGGATACTCAGCATTGTGCGCATGGCCCGTGAGGGCACCACCTCATCAACCAGGCCAAACAGGCATACTCTAATAGTCTTAGGAATAGGTACTTGAATCAGTTCAAAGATGCACAGAGTTATATCTTCCCAAAAACCCTGTACAAGTGTACAGTCCCCAAAAATATGGTGAGCATCCGCCGGGGAGTGAGAGCACCGCCAGCATTCTGAGGAGATGTTAGGAAAAATCTTACCCAATCGGGCCGGAGTATAATAGCTTCTGTGCAGAAATTTGAACTGGATCAGTCTGTCCCTAGCGGACACCAGATGTTGAAATGGCTGGACCCACAGATCATCCCAGTCCTCCACTTGGGCATCCGGAACCTCAGTTGCCCACCGCTCCCTACATTTTGCTACCGCCTGAGGCGTAATCTGAAACATTTCCCTATAGGTCACCGAAAGAGGTTTGACCAAGTCCACCCCCATCAACAACCTCTCCAAAGCTGATGGTACAGACCCCACCCTCATCTCCCGAAACTGCGTTTGGAAGGCATGTCTAATCTGTAGAAACCGGAACAGGTAACTATTTGGCAGGTCGTGCCTAGTCTGCAATTGGGGAAAGGTCTGTAGCTCCCCATCTCTGGTAATATCCCCCACAGTCTTAATACCTGCCACCACCCATAACATGGGATCCGGGAGGTTATAAAAATGTGGTAAGGTCGGGTTCATCCACAAGGGAGTGGAAGGGGACACCCCCCTATAACTGGGACACGTTAATTTAACCGCTACCCCCCATGCTCTGATAGTAGCTTTCATGGACAGCGTTAAAGGTAGCTCCGATTTGGAACCCCTAAACAGGGCGAAGCGTAAACTGTCATATGCCCCCAGGTGAGCCGCCTCCAACACTGTGGCCGCATCCCCATCGTCAACCGTCAACCAACGGCGTGCAAATACCATCTGCCCGGCAAGATAATACTTGTGCCAGTCGGGTAGAGCCAGGCCTCCCCTCTCTCTGGGTTCCTGCAGAACTTTAATTCCCACTCTGGGAGTTCCAGGAGCCCAAAGAAACGATGAGATTATACTGTCCAGTTTGCAGAAATAGGACTTCGAGACCCAAACCGGTGCATGCCGAAGAAAATACAACACCACTGGGAGAAACTTCATCTTCAACAGACTAATCCTTCCCATCAAAGACAGCGGGAGTTTGATCCACGCCTGCGTCTTCTTCTTAAGTAGCTGTACCAGGGGCAGTAAATTCAGGGCCATATAGTCCTCTACCCTCGCTGTAACCTGCACACCCAAGTATTTGAGGGACTCAACCCACTGCAATGCCAGCCCGGGGTCTGCCCCAGCCCTTGCCCCCGCATCAATGGGCAAAATTGAGGACTTCCCCCAGTTTACCTTTAGTCCGGAAAACTGAGCGAAACGGTCCATAATTCCCAAGGCCGCTGTCAAAGATTCCCCCGGGTCATTTAGGAAAAGTAACATGTCGTCTGCGTACAATGCAAGAGTCTCGTCAATAGTCCCCACTCTAATAGGACTAATTCTGCTCGAGGACCGCAAAGCGACAGCAAGCGGCTCCAGAGCCAGGGAAAACAGAAAGGGCGAGAGAGGACAACCCTGTCTCGTCCCCCTACCCACTGCAAAAAAATCAGACGTGGCCGAACCCAGTTTAATCGCCGCTCTCGGTTGGGCATATAACATTGCTATCCATCTTCGAAACTGCGGACCGAACCCCATGAGCTCCAACACCGAGTTCATGTACATCCAGTCCACAGAGTCGAAGGCCTTTTCAAAGTCTATGGAGACCACAACTCTGGACGCGCGTGCAGTCTGTTTAATCTGTAAATGGGTAAAAAGTCGTCGCAAATTAGTGTCCGTGGACTTACCCGGCATAAAGCCAGTTTGGTCAATATTAACTATCGAGGGAAGCACCGTGGCTAAACGTCTGGCCAGTATTTTGGTGAGAATTTTTAAGTCCATATTAAGTAGGGCAATCGGTCTGTAAGACGCACATTCCAAAGGGTCCTTTCCCGGCTTCAACAAGAGGACCATGTACGCCTCCATCATAGAGTCCGGGAGGGAGCCTTGCTCAAGACAATGACACAAAAGCGCATGAAGTCGGGGGGCCACCAGGTCCACATTAGCCTTGTAAAAGTCTGCTGGGAACCCATCAGGGCCAGGAGCCTTGCCCGGGGGGAATGCAAAAATCGCTGACTGTACCTCTGCAAGCGTTATTTTGGCCTCCAAAAGGTCTCGGTCCTCATCGGAAAGTCTAGGAATAGGTAAATCATCCAAGAACGAAAGCAATGCTGACTGGTCATAAGAAGGAATGGGGGAGTATAATGCGGAATAAAATTGAACAAACTCCTGCATGATAGCCCCCGGTTCACTAATCAGTCCCCCACCCTTCTCCCGAAGAACCGGGACACAGGTGAGGGAGCCACGATCAGCCACCAGCATTGCCAATAGTTTCCCATTTTTGTCGCCCTCCGCAAAGACCGTCTGGGCCTGTTTAACTGAGTCTGCACGTGATTGATTCGTGAAATGCAGCGAGAGCGTGCGCCTCGCCTCCAACAGGGCCTCGTATGTTGCACCTGACGGAGAGTCCGCATGCGCCCTGGCTTCCTGATTTACATGTTGCAATAAGTCATCTACCTCTTTCCCATCAGTCACCCTGGCCATCTTAATAGCCGAAATAAAGTGTCCCCGTGTCACCACCTTAAACGCATCCCATACCACACTGGGATCAGCCGACTCAGCGTTTATAGACCAATATGTTTGCATCTCTCCTGATACCTGATCCTGGACCAAGTCATTTTGAATCCAGCCTGGGGAGAGCCTCCAACCCCCTCTCCTCCCCCCCGATGAAAATGTCAGGGTAACTTCAAGTGGATTATGGTCAGTCAGTCCCCCCGCTTGGTAAGTCACCCCAGTTACATATTGCAGCAACAACTTGTTCCCAAACGCTAAATCAATTCTCGCCGCCGACTGATGAGTCGTCGACACATGCGAGTACCCCTTCTCCAGCGGATGCTTCCACCTCCACAGCTCCACCAGTTCCACCACGGAGCACCAACCAAGTAGATCAGCCGAAACCCCCCTGCGCGGGTTGGAGGTATCCAAGGCCGCATCAAGAACGGCATTGAAGTCCCCCAACCACAACACAGGAAGGTGAGCATACGGTGCGAGCTTGGTCAGGAGATCATACAACACCCTGACCTGAAAAGGTGGCGGGACATACACATTAATCAATACCATTCGCTTGTGAAAGATATCCAGAACCACAGCCACAAATCTGCCTCCTGGGTCAGAGATAACTTGATGGATTTTATAAGAAACAGTTCTAGAAATCAAGATCGAAACACCTCTAGCAAAGGTGGAGTACATTGAGTGCAAGGCCCTCTGTATCCAAGGTTTGCGCAGAGCCAAGACCCTGCTACCATCAAGATGGGTCTCCTGCAGGAGGATGATGTGTGGCTTGGACAGCTTAAGAAATTTAAACACAGCAGCCCTCTTAACCCTATGTCCCAGCCCTCGGACGTTCCATGAAACAATTTTTACATCATCCGCCATTAAGCATGTTGACCATACATATATCAAGGCATCTGTCTAAAGGTAGGATAAGTGCATTCCAGACATAAAATACATAAAGTTTGCAGCGATACCTGCTAGGAAATTTCCCCAATCGAGCTGTGACTTCCCGAAAACCCACCCCTGCCTGTATACCAGTAACAACCCCAACCAGTCCGGTATTTAGCTTTGTCCCTAACCCCATAAACACCACAAAGAAAACAGTTGTGGTCATGGCACCGCCATGCCGCAGTGATCGGTAGTCCTGCAGTACTAAAGTCAGTCCTCTTCAACTCCACTTTAACGCTCCAACTCACATAAGAGCCATGTAGTAGGGTAAAATGGGCCTCCGGTCCAGCACACGAACAGGTACCACCCTTCCAAGTAAGCCCCTTGGCAGGGGCATGATACACGGGCCACCCCCACCCCCTTCTCACAGCCAAAACAAGTGGACCCACATCCTCCAGAATTTCCCCAAGGCAAAATAAGGAAGACAAACTAGGCCAGTCCAGACTGCAAAATAGCAAAAAAAAGAAAAACAAAATGAAAAATGTAAAAGTGTAAAAATGCAAAAATGCAAAAATGCAACTGTGTGGATAATATCCCCAGGAGCAAACTTCAACAGCATTTCCCCCCCACAGGTTCAAAAATCACAAATGAAGTAGGCCCAGTGGTCTGAGACTGAACGCCAATAATAAAAAGGAGGAACAGAAAAGGGGGAAAAGTAGGCACAGACGGGTCATGTTGAATGTGAGCACCTCAATAAAAAACGCCTCCCAGTTCTCCAGAGGAACAGCGTCAGGACATAGTATCACCGAGGAAAAGCCTTCTCACCAACCGAAGAAACACGCACTCACAGTTCCTTGTCCATCCAGTCACTGGCCTCCTCAGGATGTTCGAAGAACTTAACAGCCCCCTTATGTTGCACCCGTAGCCTGCTGGGATAGAGCATACTGTACTTTATCTCTTTATCACGCAGTCGGCGGCGCACCTCGGTAAACGATCTCCTCTTCTGCTGCGTGGCTGCAGAGAAATCCGGAAAGAGCATTATCTTATCATTACCATGGCGCAGCTCCGGGACCTTCCGGGCTCGGGTCAGGATCAGATCCCGGTCACGGAAGTTTAAAAACCGGACCAGGAACGGTCGAGGGAAAGCTCCCGGTGGACGGTGGCCCGTCGGGACTCTGTGCGCCCGTTCCACCACGTATGTAGGCGACACTTCAGTAATAGACAGCAGTTGTTTAAAGAATTGTTCTGCAAAGTGAGCAGGCTGGTCACCTTCAGTGCCCTCCGGCAGTCCCACCACTCGGAGATTATTGCGCCTTTGACGATCCTCAGCGTCTATAGCCTTATGTTGCAACGCTTTGACCTGCTCCCTGAGCTCCGCCAGCTGAGCCCCATAACCATGAGACGTGTCCTCCACCTCCGACACCCTCGATTCCACAGTGGTTAGGCGACCCCGTATCTTGTCCAGGTCATGTCTGATTAAATTACATTCAGAGGAGAGGTGGTCTATGCGACCCACAAGTTCTGCTTTGCTTGCACTGATGGCTTCTAATATAGGTCTGGTAATGGCATCAGTGTCCACCGCAGATGCTGCAACTGATAAGGGCTCAGCTCCTTCCTTCTCCCTCGGTTGCGCCATCTCCCCCTCTGTGTGCTCTGCACGCTGTGAGGTGGAGGAAGAAGGCAAGATGGCGGGGGCGGGGCTTAGCTCCGTGCTTCCCGCGGAGTGCGAATGGCGCTGGTCCCTGCGGGCTCTAGCTCCCTTTCGGGCGGCGGAAGATGGCATCCCCAGCTGCAGCTCACCTTCCCCCAGCGGATGCCGGTATTCGGCGGCGGATAGCGGCTCAAAATCGGGCGGATTATGATCCGGAGGTGCGGAGCTGTGGAGACACGCTGCTGCCTCGATCACATCCGGCCGGAAGTCTCAAAATATACAATTATTGACTTTTTTTTTACCAAAGACATGTGGCTGAATACATTTTGGCCTAAATGTATGACTAAAATTGAGTTTATTGGATTTTTCTAATAACAAAAAGTAGAAAATATCATTTTTTTTCAAAATTTGCGGTCTTTTTACGTTTATATCGCAAAAAATAAAAATCGCAGAGGCAATCAAATACCATCAAAAGAAAGCTCTATTTGTGGGAAGAAAAGGACGCAAATTTTGTTTGGGTACAACATTGCATGACCGCGCAATTACCAGTTAAAGCAGCGCAGTGCCAAAGTGTAAAAAGACCTCTGGTCATTTACCAGCAAAATGGTCCGGTCTGAAAGTGGTTAAACAAAATTGCAGAATTCAAAGGTGAATCCTTCCAGTGTTTTCCTTGTAGTGTTCAACGTAGATTCTAGGTGTTAAAAATGATTGCTAAGATCATGTTTGTTTTCTAGGTCAGTGTATTTCACGTGGTAAGGGGACTTTTACACCTCTGGGCTTTAGTGTGGTAGGTAGATAGATAAATAAAGCATGTCATGATGCAGCTTTGGGGTGGTCTGAAGTAAAAAAAAAAACATTCCATAGTGATACATTGTAATCTTCAGGAAATGCATTATACATGAATAATTCAGATACAGTCGCTCACCAAAGTGAGTACACCCCTCACATTTTTGTAAATATTTTTATTATATCTTTTTATGTGACAACACTGAAGAAATTACACTTTGCTACAATGTAAAGTAGTGAGTGTACAGCTTGTAAACAGTGTAAATATGCTGTCCCCTGAAAAAAACTCAACACACAGCCATTAATGTCTAAACCGCTGGCAAACCTCTTCAGTGTTGTTACATGAAAATATATAATAAAATATTTACAAAAATGTGAGGGGTGTACTCACTTTTTTGAGATATTGTACATTAATGTAGTCTAAATAAAGGAAGTGAATTTTATTAAGAAACTATTTATGGTGGATTCTAATTGATATATCACAACCTAATAATAGACCTCCCGAGGTCCCATCCTAATGTAATTATGTAAAGCAAGGGGCTGCAAATGTACCTCTTGGGAGGATATTATTCTCAAACAGTTTATATAATCCATAAAAAAGTATTTTTTTATGATTTTTATAAATAAATAAATACAATAAAAAACTGCAAAAACGTAAAAGCCATATTCAGGTCACTAAAACAAATGTTCATGAAGACTTCATACATAACATTAGCCCCAAATATATGACATTAAATTCAGAGGAGCATTTTGGAGCTCATTACATGAGCAAATGAAGCTCTAGAATCTCCTATTCACATATTTTGCCATTTTAGCTTTGAGCTTTGTTGAAAGAAACCCCTAGTTTAAACAGCTCAATTCAGAATTCCTTCCTGACCAGACCAATTTTCAGCTTTCAGCGCTCTCACAGTTTGAATGACAATTACTCAGTCATGCAACACTGTACCCATATGAAACTTGCGTCCTTTTTTCCACACAAACAGAGCTTTCTTTTAGTGGTATTTAATCACTAGTGGGTTTTTTATTTTTTGTGCTATAAATAAAAAAAATACTTAAATTTTGTGGAAAAAATGCATTTTTCTTGTTTCTGTCATAACATTTTGCTAATTAGTAATTTTTCTTCATAAACTTTGGCCAACATTTTTACTGCTACATATCTTTGGTAAAAATAACCCAAATTAGTGTATATTATTTGGTATTTGTGAAAGTTATAGGGTCTTTTCACACGGGGGGATCAGTGCTGATCCTCCCCGTGGATATCCGCTTGCTCAGCGGGGATCGCCGGAGCGATCTCCGCTGAGCAGGAAGATGACAGGTCTGTCTCTGCACAATGCGCAGGGATGGACCTGTCACAGTGCCGCTTCCCCCCTATGGGAGATCAGGTGACGACGGACCGCAGTGTCCGACGTTACCCAATCCGATCCGATGACGGATGGAAAAATAGCTTTTTCCTCCGTCACACTTTTTCGGATCGGAGCAGGTCGGATGTCAGCGGACTTGTCACCGCTGACATCCGACGCTCCATAGACCTCTATGGAGCATCCATTCAGGTCCGCCTGAAAAACTGACAGGCGGACCTGAACGGATCGGTAGTGTGAAAGGGGCCATAAAGTCTACAATCTATGGTGTTAATCACTGAAAATTGATCACATCTGATCAGGCCTTCAGTACATCAGGTGTATCTCATTTCTTGAGACACTAACAAGTCAGGAAAGTACAAATACCCCCCAAATGACCCATTTTTAGAAAGTAGACATTCCAAGGTTTTAAGTAAGTAGCATGGTGAGTTTTTTTAAATTGTCATTTTTTCCCACAATTCTTTGAAAAATTAAGATTTTTCTTATTTTTTTTATTTGTTTTTTACAAAATTGCCATATTATCAGGTTATTTCTCACACACAGCATATACAAACAACACATTACACCCCAAAATACATTCTGCTACTCTTCCCAAGTATGGCGATACCACATGTGTGAGACTTTTACACAGCCAGGCCACATACAGAGCACCAACATTGAAGTAGCACCTTCAGGTGTTCTACGAGCAAAAATGAGACATCTAATTTCACAGCCACCTATTACACCTTTGAAGGCCCTGGAGTACCAGGACAATGGAATTGCCCACAAATGACCCTATTTTGGAAAGAAAACACCCCAATGTATAATCTGTGAGGCATAATGAGTCTTTTGAACAGTTCATTTTTTTCAGAAGTTTTTGGAAAATGTGGAAAAAAATTAAAACACTTTTTTTTTTACACAAAGTTGTCAATTTATAAGATAGTTCTAACATATAGCATGTATATAGCAAAAATTACACCCCAAAACACATTCTGCTACTCCTCCTGAGTATTGCGATACCACATGTGTAGGACTTTTATACAGCCTGGTCACATAGATAGGCCGGACATTGAAGTAGTACCTTCAGGCGTTCTAGGAGCATAAATTACCCATCTTATTTCATTCCTACCCATCACACTTTTGAAGGTCCAGGAGCACCAGGACAGTGGAATTACCCACAAAATGGCCCTATTTTGGAAAGCATACACCCCAACATATATTCTATGAGGCATGGGCTGCAAATAGGTACTCGGGTACTCTGATGGGCTGCAGATAGGTACTCGGGTACTCTGATGGGCTGGTGACAGGTACCAGAGTACTCTGATGGCCTGGTGACAGGAACTCAAGTACTCTGATGGCCTGGTGACAGGTACTCGGGTACTCCGATGGCCTGGTGACAGGTACTCGGGTACACTGATGGCCTGGTGACAGGTTCTCTGATGGCATGGTGACTGGTATTCAGGTACTCTGAATAGCGGTGATAGATACTCATATGGACTGTGACAGGTACTCGGGTACTCGGGTACTCATATGGACTGTGACAGGTACTCGAGTACTCAGATGAACTGTGACAGGTACTCAGGTACTCATATGGATTGTGACAGGTACTTAGGTACTCAGATGGACTGACAGGTACTCAGATGAACTATGACAGGTACTCAGGTACTCATATGGACTTTGACAGGTACTCAGATGAACTGTGACAGGTACTCGGGTTCTCAGATGGAATGTGACAGGTACTCGGATACTCAGATAGACTGTGACAGATACTCGGGTACTCTTATGGGCTGTGACAGGTACTCAGGTACTCTGATGGGCTGTGACAGGTACTCAGGTACTCTGATGGGCTGTGACAGGTGCTCAGGTACTCTGATGGGCTGTGACAGGTACTCGGTACTCTGATGGTCAGACAGTTACTCAGGTACTCTGATGGACTGTGACAGATACTCGGGTACTCTGATGGGCTGTGACAGGTACTCAGGTACTCTGATGGGCTGTGACAGGTACTCGGTACTCTGATGGTCAGACAGGTACTCGGGTACTCTTATGTGCTGTGACAGATACTCGGGTACTCTGATGGGCTGTGACAGGTACTCAGGTACTCTGATGGGCTGTGACAGGTACTCGGGTACTCTGATGGGCTGTGACAGGTACTCGGGTACTCAGATGGGCTGTGACAGGTACTCGGGTACTCAGATGGGCTGTGACAGGTACTCTGATGGACTGTGAGTGATAGGTACTATGATGGGTGGTGACAGGTCCTCTTTATTGGGGGGGGCAATCAGTGTGATTGGTGTACACTGTAAGCGGTAACGAGATGTTACCGCAATCTCCTCCTCTCACACAACATCTGTGTGTGGAGGAGACCCCGGTAACATCCCATTACCGCGGTTTGTTTACATTTAGTGATAGGTTGTGAAACAAGCACAGCCAATCATATGGCTAAACAGCCAGCCAATGGCTGTTTACCAGCGTCAGTGATGAGCAGTGTTCCCGGGAACACACCGCCAATGATTCGCATGCGCGGCGCGCTCACACGCACGCGCCGTGCACAGTGGGGGTGTAACCATCTATGATCGGTTGTGACTTCATCATGGCCGATCATGTGGTAAACAGCCATACCCAATGGCTGTTCACCCCCCTCGGTGGTGAGCGGTGTCTCCGTGACATGCCGCCACCGAAGGAACAGGGATGTGTGCACACGATCGCGCACATTCCCTGTTTAAGGAGGAAGACGTCATATGATGGCCTCCCACCACAAGAGCCGCGCCGCCTGGCCGTCATTTGACAGCAGTTAAAGCAGTGACCCATTCCTTTATTAGATAACAAATTTTCATTCAGACAAAATCAGTTAAAAATCACGTTTCATATGCTGTGCATCTCTCCTTACATAAGCCATAGTACTTTGGGTATCCTTTGTCATGTATTCAATGTTGATGTATAAAAAAAAGATTGCATATATACAAGAAAAACAAAAATATAAAAAACAACTGTTTAGAAACATATAAACATTTAAAAAAAAAAACAACTTAAATAAAATAGCTTCAAGCCATAATAGATGCCCTTTAAAAATGAATGCACAAGTAGAATGGTAGCTTTTGAAATTGGTCACTTGTTAAATGTATGCTTCCAGTCTCATATAATGACTTTTACAAATATAATTTATTTGGGTTGTTCCATCATTCCTGGTATTGTTTAATAAAATGTTGTCATTTTCTATCATCAAAATGAGCATAGCAATCACAAGCAAAAAATGAAAAAAAGGTTGCGTCAGGACATAGGTAGAAAATGAAATACAATCAGTCTAAATGGCACACATGTTCAATATGCTTGCAAGGTTACAGGACTTTGATAAATTAGCTATGAGCTCTCATGCTCTAAGGGTGGTTTGTGTTGATTTATGCTGTGGTTAAGAGCGACAGTGATCTTTATGTCAAGTGCATTGACACCTCAACTTGAACACAGACTGATTGTCAATTAGGATCTAACTAGGTGTTACAATTCTGTTCATTATTAAATGCCACTTATAATTGTGAGAATCAGGTCCATTATGTTCCATAGGCATCATCAAAGGGGATCAACGTAGAAGAAAGAACACAGAGCTGTAGAGGTGAAAAGAAGTATGATGTAGAAAGTGACTGTGTGCATTTTAAAAGCAGTAGGGATGAGCTTCGTGTTCGAGTCAAACATACGTTCGACTCGAACATCGGCTGTTCGCCCGTTCGGCGAATTCCGAACGTTATGGGCCGTTCGCGCCAAATTCGTGTGGCGCTCACGGTCCACAATGCACTGCGTCATCGCAGTGCATTGCTGGCTCATGATTGGCCAAGCATGCACTGTGACCCCGCATGCTTGGCCAATCACAGCGCCAGCAGCGAGGAGAGCCATGATTGGCCACAGGCAGGATGCCTGTGGCCAATCATAGCTCAGGCTATGTAGTACACACCCCACACTATATAAGGCCGCCAGCGCGGCGGCCTTGTGTAGTGTGTTGGCATCTGAAGCAGTTAGTGGGTGTTCTGTGTACCTTCAACACAGTACACACCGATCGTTATCGGCCGATTTTCGATCTTGCTCTTCTGTAGTAGTTGTTGTCTGCTTGCCCTGACCGCAGTATACACTGCTATATTCACCTCACCTATATAGCTAGTGATCTATCTTTTATAATAGAGCTTGCAGTCAGTAGTGTTAGGAGCTTGTGCGTGCTGTCTGCGTGCTCTGTACCCAGTACACACCGCTATATCCACCTACATAGCTCTTCTCTATTTGAGCCCACTTGCCATCTGCAGGAGTTATTGGAAGTTGTGTGTGCCTCCAGCACAGCACAGTATACATCTGTATATACCCCTTTATCTCTAGTGTTCTATAATAAAGGCATCTGCAGGAGTTAGTGGGTTTTTTGTGCCTCCAGCACAATATACACCTGTATCTACCCTTTATTGCTGTTCTCTAATAGAGCCATCTGCAGGGCTTAGTGGGTGTTGTGTGACTCAATTACAGTATACCCCTTTATCTCTGGTGTTCTATAATAAAGGCATCTGCAGGAGTTAGTGGGTGTTGTGTGACTCCAGCACAATATACACCTGTATCTACCGTTTATTGCTGTTCTCTAATAGAGCCATCTGCAGGGCTTAGTGGGTGTTGTGTGACTCCATTACAGTATACCCCTTTATCTCTGGTGTTCTATAATAAAGGCATCTGCAGGAGTTAGTGGGTGTTGTGTGCCTCCAGCACAATATACACTACCCAACTGCTGTTTTACCCAACTCCCTTCAGGCCATTACCATGTCTGGAAGGCCAGCAAGGAAAAGTAGACAGGCGCGAGCCGATAAAAGAGGGCAAGCAGGCTCTGTGTCTAGAGACAACAGTGCTGGTCGTGGACGCGGTGCATTGTCATCAGCACGTGGCCATGGGACACGCTTGTCCTTCTTTTCGGCAGCTGGACATGTTGAACCGCAACATGCCAACGACTTGGTAGAGTGGATGACCAAGCCCTCTTCATCCTCCTCATCCTCTCTCACCCAGTCTCAGGGTACTAGCAAAGCAGCTGCCAATGCATTGTCTTCCCTCCTCTCAATGTCATCATCAGTGACTCCTTCCCTAGACCCACCACGTCCTCCTGAGGAGTCTCCTGAACTCTTTGAGCACAGTGTTGGGTACATGCTCCAGGAGGATGCCCAGTGTTTTGTAGGCTCTGATGATGACACTCAGCTAGAGGAAGGCAGTAGCGTGAGCGCAGAGAGAGGGGATGCTCAAGAAGGACAGCAATCTGGCAGTCATGTTCCACAAGCTGCAGCATACTGCCAGGTTTGCTACAGCGATGAAGAGGGAGGGGATGATGAGGGCACTGACTCCACATGGGTGCCTGGTAGGAGAGAGGAGGAGGAGGAGGAGGCACATGTCCAACGAGGCAGGATGCCTTTAGGGGGCCAGCTTAGGGGCAGCACACCGACTGAATCACACCGCAGAGCTCCGCCTGTGCAGAGCGCTGCCTCTGCGCGTTATTCTAAAAGTTCTTTGGTGTGGGCCTTTTTTGAGACGAGTGCATCAGATCGCACCACTGCTATTTGCAACATATGCCTCAAGCGTATCTCGCGTGGCCAAAACATCAGCCGCTTGGGCACCACATGCTTGACCAGAATATGTTGACCTGCCATGCAGCTCGTTGGCAAGCGTACCTCAAAGACCCACACCAAAGAACAAAGCGGACCTCCCCTTGCTCCTCATCAGCTGGCATCTCCAACCCCACTAGACCTTCAGTCCTCTCTGAAACCTGCTCTGAGAGGAATGAAGGTGTAGAATTAGGTGTGTCACAGCCAAGTGCTTCCGGGCACTCTGCTAGCAGTACACCCACGTCCGATTATAGCAGGCAAATGTCCCTGCCCCAGCTGCTGGACCGGCGAAATAAGTTCACTCCCAGCCATCCACATGCCCAGCGGTTGAATGCTAGCTTGGCTAAATTGCTAGCACTTCAACTGCTGCCTTTTCAGTTGGTAGACTCGGCCCCCTTCCGTGAGTTTGTACAATGTGCGGTTCCTCAGTGGCAGGTCCCCAAATGCCACTTTTTCTCACGGAAGGCGATTCCGGCTCTCTACCGGCATGTGGAAGGCAATGTCCTTGCCTCACTGGACAGGGCGGTAAGGTGCATATTACCGCTGACTCATGGTCCAGCAGGCATGGAAAGGGACGTTACCTGTCTTTCACGGCCCATTGGGTCACTCTTGTGGCAGCTGGGAAGGATGCAGGACAAGGTGCAGTAGTGTTGGAGGTTGTTCCGCCACCATGCCTCCAAAATGCTACTATTGGTTGTGACACACCTCTCTCCTCCACCCCTCCTCTTCTTCTTCCTCCATGGCCTCTTCCAGTGCTCTGTCCTCAGAACCAGCGGTGCTCCATAGGCGTTCCAGGGGCTACGCAAGTACGCAGGCAAAACGATGCCATGCCATGCTTGCACTGGTTTGTTTGGGGGACAGGAGCCACACTGGGGCGGATGTTTTGTCAGCTCTGCAGGGGCAGGCCGAGAGGTGGTTGATGCCACGCCAGCTTAAGCCAGGAATGGTGGTTTGCGACAATGGCACCTACCTCCTCTCCGCCCTCCGACAGGGACAACTGACCCATGTGCCCTGTGTAGCTCACGTCCTTAACCTGGTGGTGCAGCGGTTCTTGGGCAGGTACCCCGGCTTACGGGATGTCCTGAAGCAGGCCAGGAAAGTCTGTGTGCATTTCCACCGATCATTTAATGCCTGTGCTCGGCTGGCTGAGCTCCAAAAGGAGTTGAACCTGCCCAAGAACCGCCTTATATGTGACATGCCCACCAGGTGGAACTCAACGTTGGCCGTGCTGCAGCGGCTGCACACGCAGCAGAGGGCCATCAATGAGTACCTGTGCGACTACGGCACCAGGACAGGGTCAGGGGAGCTCGTTTTTTTCTCACCACGCCAGTGGGGCATGATCAGGGATGCATGCACTGTCCTGTCACCGTTTGAGGAGGCCACAAGGATGGTGAGCAGTGACAGTGCATGCATCAGTGACACAGTACCTCTTGTCCACCTCTTGGAGCATACGCTGCGTGGAATAATGGACAGGGCACTTGAGGCAGAACAGAGGCAGGAAGAGGAGGACTTCCTTGCCTCTCAAGGCCCCCTTTATCCAGACAGTGTTCCTGCTGTGCCACCCATCACACAGGAAGAGGATGAGGAGGAGGAAGAGGAGGAGGAGGATGATTGTGTCAGCATAGAGGTGGAGGCTGGCACTCAGCATCAGCAGCAGCAGCAGCAGTCTTGTAGGGATGATTTACAGTCCCAAGAAACACGTGGACTTGTACGTGGCTGGGAGGAGGTAGCTGCGGATCATGTTGTCCTTAGTGACCCAGAGGACTCCGGACCGAATGCCTCAGCTAACCTACGCTGCATGGCCTCCCTGATCCTGCAAAGCCTGCGGAAGGATCCTCGTATTCTTCAGATCAAGGAGAGGGACCATTACTGGCTGGCCACTCTCCTTGATCCATGGTACAAGGGTAAGGTTGCCGACCTTATCTTGCCATCGCAGAGGGAGCAGAGGATGAGACATCTCCGGGAGGCCTTGCAGAAAGGTCTGTGCAATGCGTTCCCAGAGACTGGGAGGTTACAAACTCCTGGTCCTGGACAACGTGTTGCTGAGGCATCGGTCAGAAGGAGCGGTGGAGAAGGTGGCCGTCTGACTGATGCTTTCAGACAATTTTTTAGTCCGCAGCCCCAAGGTATAATCGGTTCCAGCAACCATCGCCAGCGTCTGATTTACATGGTGCACTAATACCTAGGGGCAAGGTCAGACTTGGACACCCTTTCCCACCGAAAATCCTCTGGCTTACTGGGTCTTGAGGATGGATCACTGGCCAGAGCTTGCACAGTATGCAATTGAGCTACTGGCCTGTCCTGCATCCAGCGTTCTTTCGTAACGCACCTTCAGTGCTGCTGGTGGCTTTGTTACCGATCACAGGGTGCGCCTGTCCACCGAATCAGTTGATCGACTGACCTTCATCAAGATGAATCAGTCTTGGATCGCCCACAGCTACCAAGCACCTGAAGCTGATGTAACCGAATAATTTTTTTTTGAAATATCACATCCCTTCAAGACTGCCTATGCTGATGCTGAGTGACTGTCCTGTTATGTTGATTGTCTATCCTCTTCCTCCTCCGCTGATATGTTGGAAGAACATTTCTGGCTCTGGGTGATGCCATCAGCCCAATTTTTCTGCCCCTGTTCAACAGGGGTGTTTAATTACACTTTTTGATGCAATGCTTTGCAGCAGGGCTAATTCCTGCAATAAAACGAGAGTATTTGGAAGAGGTTGCAGTGTGGTGGCACCAGCACCAGTGCCTAAAGCCCCATACACACTATCAGATTGTCTGCTGATTTTTTCCATCAGATTTACCAAAACCATATAATATGAGGTAAAAACTTAGGAGTTTCAATGTGTATGCAATCTGGCCGGCCCTTGTACTACATGATTTTGGTAAACCTGAAGGAAAAAATAAGCAGACAATCTGATAGTGTGTATGGGGCTTAAGGTCCAATTTTTCTGCCCCTGTTCAACAGGGGCGTTTAATTACAATTTTTGATGCAATGCTTTGCAGCAGGGCTAATTCCTGCAATAAAACAAGAGTATATGGGAGAGATTGCAGTGTCGTGGCACCAGCACCAGTGCCTAAGGCCCAATTTTTCTGCCCCTGTTTAACAGGGACTAGTAATTACAATTCTTGATATAATATTTCACAGGAGGGCCCGTTCCTGTGCCCACCCAGAGTAACTGTGAGGACTTATAGTGTTGTGGCACCAGCACCACAACCACCAAAGGTCAATTTTTCTACCACTGTTCAACAATGGCATGTAATTACAATTCTTGATATAATCGTTCACAGCAGGGCGCTCCAGCGACCACCAAGAGTCACTTTGAGGGCTTACAATGTTGTGGCAAAACCAACACCTTGTTCCGCCATTTCTGCAGAGCCTATAGGGCAGGCCCCTACTTTCAAACATCCAACTTACAAACATCTCCTACTTGCAAACGGAAGGAGACAACAGCAAGTGAGATGAAAAAAGATGTACGACAAAACAAATTATACAGGGGTGATAACCCTTCCCTATGTTTTCCAAAAAGCTTAAAAATAGTTTTTTTGACTGGAGCTACACTTTAAAAATGTACCAGTTGAAAATTACAAACAGATTCAACTTAACACAACAAACCTACACAGTCCCTGTCCTGTTTGCACCG
Source organism: Lithobates pipiens (assembly GCF_037356315.1). Classification (NCBI taxonomy): domain Eukaryota; kingdom Metazoa; phylum Chordata; class Amphibia; order Anura; family Ranidae; genus Lithobates; species Lithobates pipiens. The sequence continues at coordinate 301,917,329 of NW_027507903.1, forward strand.
CCTGTATACTGCTGTGCTGAGTATATAGGGCCTGGGAGCCACACGCATTTTCTTTTTTTAACATGGGTACTGGGTTCCCCTTAATATGCGTACAAGACCAAAAGGGGCTGGTAATGGGCAGGGAGGGCTACCCATGCCCTTTTTCTCAATGATATTCAACCATATTGCAGGAACCAGATATAACATTAAAACGCAAGCAGTTTTAAATGGTGTTATTGCCGTTTAATGTCATTTTGTGCAGGGACTGTTCTAAACACGGGAAACACGTGGCACTTCACAGGCATACTACAGACACCCCCCAGGCACCATATTTAAAGGAATATTTCACTTTTTTTTCACTTTAATCGTCATTAAAATCAGTGCTCCCGCCAAAACGGCCATTTTTAAAAACATTTTAGGCATTGACCCATGTCCCCTGGGGCAGGAGCCAGGTCCCCAAACCCTTTTTAGGACAGTATCTTGCATATTAGCCATTAAAATTAGCACTTTTAATTTCGAACATTCGAGTCCCATAGACTTCAATGGGGTTCTAACGTTCGTACGAATTTGGGGTCCGTTCGAAAGTTCTGGTGCGAACCGAACCGGGGGGTGTTCGGCTCATCCCTAAAAAGCAGATACCCAGAATATTACCTTACAGCATTTTTGGTCTACTCCAATTTATATACTGTTCTTATGGCTACCAGTTTTCCTAGGACACTTAAAGCTGAGTTCTGGATTAAGTAAAAAAAATAAAAATACAAGCATTAAGTGTTAAATACTTATTTAATCTAGTGGTAGAGGAATAAGCAGCCATACGTGCCTTATTCCTTAAAACCACAAGTTTCCTCTTTGCTGCAAGACCAGTTCCTGAAAGTTGCTTAACTTTTGACACTTGGCCAGACACAGGCATCAAGTACAACACAGGACTAGCAGTTCTTCATTTCGCTTGAGGATGTTGAGGACCCACCCACATCCCAGAGCATTGGAGAGTGGAGGAGAGAGCCAGCTGCTGTGAAAGTGATGAATAAGGCAAACATTACAGCTTGTTTCTCTATCCCTAGACTAAATAGGTGTTTACCCAGCCTTAAGTAGTTGGATGCAAGGTCTTGGACATGAAAAGTGGGTTAATAAGAACCTTTCATGTTGCCCAAAGAAATCAGAAGGCTAGTTTAGTTTTCAAACCATGAATTGTAAGATTGACAGTTGGGAGCTCAATAGTTGCAGGGGGTGTAACTACAAATCATGGGTGTCCCATAGAAAAATTCAGATGGGACACCCCTCCCCCCTCAGATAGCCGTCTTTGAAGTGATGAGTAAGCTGTGTGCAAAATGCCTGCCATATGAAGAACTTTCCTGGAAAGCTGACTTGCAGAAAATGCCATAGAAAGTGGGAGATACACTGAGGGGTATATTTTATAAAACTTTTGCATATCAATTCATCCAGTGAAACTTTGTGTGAAAAAAAAAATAATATTGTTAGGCTATTTCCTGTAGCAAATTCCTATACTTAGTGCCATCTAGTGGCCATATGCAGCATTTTTCCTTTTAAACCAATGAAAAACCTCCATCCAGCACAGAAAATAGTCAACATTGTTTTTTCTCCATTCACATAGAACAAATGTATATTTACTTTTTGCTGGAGTGAATTGTTATCTGATTTTTTTTTTATTCAACCCTAAGAGTTTGTCCAAAAAGGACAGTCCCCAGAAGCACTGTCCTTGGGAGAGCAAAAGAAATTCCCAAAGTACTGAGTCAGCGAAGCATCCTCTTTCTTTCCTAGTCAGGGGTAACTGCAAACATCCAATCATGTGACCTGTGATGTCAATTTATAGTGTACTAGATTTTTGCAGTGAGTTCATACTAAGAAAGAAATGCTATGGAATCCTGCTCAGCCTCATTCAGTAATATCCACTATATCAGGAACTATTTTTAAAGTAGTGCCATCTCCTTTCCCTTTGCACACACTTGAATCTGCTCTGCCTTGCAGGACACAATCCATTAATGTGGGTCAACAACGTAGCCAGAATTTTATGGCCTATTCATAAAAAGGCTACAATATTGATCCTGTGGTGCCCCATGGAGTACTCTTTGCTGAACACATCAAAGAGAAATCTGTGATTGGAGGAGAGCTAGTCAGATGACTTAGAAACTCACATGACCAGGCTCTTTTTTCCTTTTTTTGTTTTTAAATTTACTACTCATTCATTTTAAAAGCTGTCTTCTGGCTTCAGAGTTGTGAAGAAAGAAACACTAAGCATATTTGTAAAGCATGTTCCTGTGATTTATTGAAGTGGTTCTAGAGCCTAAATGTTTTTTTTTTACTTTAATGCATTCCCCACATTAAGGTAAAAAATGTTTAGGTAGTAGCATCACCTCCCCACCCCCTATACTTACCTGAGCCCTTACCCAATCCAGCTCTGTGCCCATCTGTAGCAGCTTTTTCCCTTTTCCCCACTCTCACAGGCTCTGCAGAGGCAGAGTGAGCCATTGCCTACCACTGCTTTCAGTCAAATCCTATGATGAGGAAGCCATAGGCATGCCGAGCCATGGTGTCTGTGTCTATGGATGTAGGAAGAACGACTCAGGATTGAGCCTTCAGGTGTGCCATAATGAGAAGCAGCTTCCAAAGGCACACCAAGAAGAGGAGGAGCCAGGAGTGCCAGCAGGGGACTCGAGAAGAGAAGGATGGGGCTGCTTCGTACATTTCCACTGCACAGAATGGGTAAGTATACCATGTTTGTTAGTGTATAGTTTGGTCATTTTTTTATGCAGCAGTATTTCTGTAGTATAGCCATACTGCTCTGTTATATATGACCCTGATAATGTTCCTTTTCAGCTACTGCTGTCCCAGTACACTGGCTGTATCTATAGCAGGGGTCTCAACCTAAAGGCCCTCCAGCTGTTGCAAAACTACAAGTCCCATGAGGCATTGCAAGGCTCACAGTTGCAAGCACGACTCCCACAGGCAGAGGCATGATGGGACTTGTAGTTTGCAACAGCTGGAGGGCCACCAGTTTGAGACCCCCTGATCTACAGTATGTTACTTACTAAGCTTTTTTTTTAACAAACGTGTGTTGAGTGGTCAAATCTACACACTGCTGCACTCTACAAATTATTTAGCTCAAGAGGAATCAGATTCCCTAGGCCCCTCAGATCAGTTCACCAAAAGTAACCAATGCTATAGTTGTCTCGGTTTTGCCAGTTCTTTTTAAGATTTTTAGCAGTGTCCTAAGACTGCATGACATATGGCCCCTAATGATCAATATGTCATCTTATATGAACAAAATGTCAACATTTGTTACTTAACCTGTTCAGATCTGTGCTATAGCTGAATGATGGCTACAGAGCGACACTGCTTTGTCGGGAGGCTGTCTATTGACGTCCTCCCCTTTCAAAGCTGGCCACACCCCCCCGATCAATGAGATTCGGGTGATCACAGATCCCAGTAATTGGCCGATTCCAGCCCCTTACCATGTGATCAGCTGTCAGCCAATGACAGTTGATCATGTAATGTAAACAGAGGATCGGTAATCATTTTTTTTCTTCTCAAGCTGGCAGCATGAGAAGAAAAAAAGCCGATCGCCGGCTCTGTTTGAAGGGACATCGGTCCCAAAGAGGAAGAGGCAAAGCTACCTCATATGTGCCCACAAGTACCACCTGCCAGTGCCACAAATCAGTACCCACAGTAGTAAGTGCCAGCAATCAGTGCCACCTATTAGTGCCTACAAGTGGCACCTATCAATGCCCACCAGTGGTGCCAATCAGTGCCTCATCAGTGCCACCTAGCAGTGCTGTCTATCAATGTCACCTACCAGTGCCAATCAGTGTCCATCACTGCCACCCATCAGTGCCCATCACTGCCAGCTATCAGTGCCAGCTATCAGTGCCACCTATTAGTGCGCCATCAGTGCAGCCTATCAGTGCCCATCAGTGTAGCCTCATCAGTGTACATCAATGAAGGAGAAAAATTACCTGTTTGCAAAATTTATTAACAAAATATAAAACGGTTTTGAATTTTTTTTAAAATCAGTTTTTTTTTATTTTTTTAACAAAAACAAAACAAAAGGCGATTAAATACCACCAAAGGAAAGCTCTATTTGTGGGAAAAAATAAAATATACAAATTTAATTTAGGTACAGTGTTGTATGACCATGCAATTGTCGTTTAAAGAGTGACAGCGCTAAAAACTGAAAATTGGTCTGTCCAGGAGGGGGGTTTAGGTGTCCAGTAAGCAAGTGGTTAAAGTGGTTGTAAGCCCCATTCATGACATTTGAACTAAGCATATGTACAGTATCTGTAGTGTTTACTTGTCTTGTTGTTGTTTCTCTCTGGTGAGAAGTTCTCTGACACATAAGATAACATGAGCTAAAATTTTGTGTCAGGAAGGGGAGCTAAGCATTGTTCCTTCATTCCTCTGCCTATGTGGAAGGGGGGGGGGGGGGGTCTCCCTTTCCTCTAATGAGCTCTCACACAGTGTAAGTGCAGTTTCTCCGCCCCTTCCTATGTACTGCTGGCAGATAAAGAAAGATTTTTAACACAATCTGCACTTTGGAAGGGGTGTAGAGAGGAGAAGGCTGCAGATATACATGTAAAACTTATGTAGGAAGATGTGTTTTTATCTCTTTGTATCATCTGAGGCTATGCTCTTCATTGGGTATATGTGAGGGCTTACATCCACTTAAACAGCTAGAATCCTTAATGTTATTTAAAAAGATCTTCTAACCTCCTAGATATTTTAAAGACATTTTTGAATGAAGATTTGCAAAATGCAGCATCTGTGGGAGTACTGAAGACTTGGCTTTAACTTTGCATAGTAATGTTGATTTTTCTTTTTGCCAGTCCTTGAGTGACAGTACCATGCATATCAGAATTATGAGCTTAATGAGACTACATTTGTTCAGTAATATGTATGCTAGGCAGCAAGTGACGCTAAACCACATGCTGTCTTTTCTGATGAATCGCAGCAAAAGCAAGTCCGTCAAGTCCCATATATATATATATATATATATATATATATATATATATATATATATATATATATATATTTGAGGCTAAAGCTAAAACCTAGTATGTGTCTAGTGAGTAGCAGAAACAGGCTACATGTGAAAACCTTTCTAATAGTATGCTACTAGTAATATGTAATTTAGGTCAGGTGGATTCCCGCTAAGCAAACAGGTGTGTTAATCCCACCTCTTCAGTAGCACATACTAATCTTTCCTTCACTAACTTGCCTTTTTTTCTTGCAAGAAAAAACAATCAAGAAAAAAACATAACTATTTGGTGCTGCGGAGGCATTAAAATGTATATAAATCCTAATGACAAACTTCTCTTATTTGCTCCCTTTTAGTCTGTTAAATGTACAATTGAAATCATTTTGCTAAATCATTTTGAAACCTGTTGGTTTTGGCAGAAATCTTGGGAGCTTGTAGCTTCCTTTGCTCTTTGACTGTGCACAAGAGAGGGTATGGAGATGAAGAGGAAAGGGGGGGGGGGGGGGTTGAGGAGAGGTCTGTTTTCTTTGTAATCATCAGAAAAGCAGTAGGCAGGGTTGATGTGTTTAGGAATTCAAAGATTTGTTGTCATGTCAAGGAGAACAGCAGGAGCAGTGGAACACCCAGCATAACTGGTACTCACAGCTGATCTTTTTTTTTAACAGAGTGCAGTGGTCGGGAGTATGAAATGTACAAGGGTTCTTCAAAAAGTTTCTGCCCTTTTTTTAAATCTATTAAAGTTCGGAAACTTTTGAAGACCCCTTGTACAATATGGTATCTATGGTGCATTGCTCAGGAATGGGTAGTGCATAGAGTGCAGGGCTCAGAAGTGTGTAAAACATAGAGTGCAGAGGGCCAGGAGAGTTACTTACTTGATGCAGTGGCATTGTGGAGTTCATCCCCTTGGCTGTTTCATGTGTCTGGCACCGAGAAGAAGCCTCACTCTGCTTTGAATTGTAGCTGTCAGATGAGGAGACATGGGACTGTAGTGCTAATACTGTACTAACATCCAGCTCACTGCCTCCAATTGGATTTATTTTCCACCAACTATCCTTCTTTACTAAAATTAACTACAATCTTGCTTTTAAAATGGTCATCTATACTGACTTCATGGGTTGGAAAAATAAATATAATAAAGATGGCCATACTTCCTAAATTCCTGTACCCTTTCAGAGTTCTTCCAATACACATCTCGGCCTATTTCCTTAGAATAATACAACAAGAATTTATGAAATTGAATTGGGGGAAACTCAAACGACGAATATCTAGAGAAACCTTATTCCTTCCCAAAATCCACGGTGGCCTAGGATTTCCAAACATTTCATTATATTATAAAGCCACTCAACTAGCACAATCCATAAAAAATCACTCCAAAACTGAGATTCCCTTGTGGGTTACTAATGAAGCAATAGATTGTGACCCTCTCTCCATATACAATATTTTATGGCTACGTCCCATAGATCGTAAAACTTTAAAAAACCCAATCACTAAACATTCTCTAGCTATCTGGGATAGACTCAAAATCTCTCATTGTCTGCAATCCAAACATAATCCACTTCTATCTTTTCTCAAAAAAACTGCTTTATATCCAGCATGGACTTATCCCAGATCTTTTCAGGCTTGGTCCAAAGCATGTATAACATGTTTACATCACATGATCCTAAATACAACAATCTGTCCCTTCCCAGATTTATGCAAGTCTTTTGGGGTCCTCCAATCAGAAATATTTTGTTACCTTCAAATTAAGACCTTTTGTATTCCTTTCCTAAGCATTAACAACTCTGTAGATGATTTTACTAAGTTTGAAAATATATGCATGAAAGACGCTCATGCCAGAGGTCTCAGATCAACAATATACTCCACATTGTTTGTTAAATCAGATTTTAAATTACCATCTTATGTTGTGAAATGGGAAAAAGATCTTGATCGAACTATAAATAAAACAGAATGGTCTGAAATCTGGTCCAATATCAAATCTTCTTCTCCTAATGTGATAAATATTGAAACCACCTACAAGGCACTCTCACGCTGGTATTTGGTTCCAGCTACAATAGCTAAATTCGTGCCTGATTACTCAAGTCTCTGCTTTTGCGGCTATTCAGAACAAGGAACATATATATATATATATATATACACATGTGGTGGAATTGTTCTATTATAAAAAAAATCTGGAAAAAGGGTTTTTTACTTGCTTCAGAAATGTTTGAAATAACAATAATACCAGATCCAGAAATTGACTTTTTTAAATATAAAACCGACTTGTAAACAATTCCAGCTATTCATACAACTTATGATGGCCGCGAAACAGACAATAACTAAAGCATGGAAAACTCCCTTACTAAACATAGCAAAAACCAAGCACAGAATGAATCTGTCATTGTTACATGCAAAAATGGAAGCCCTAGATAAAGAAAATCTAAAAGGATATGAAGGTCTATGGAAACCATGCAACACACATTGTTTACCTATAAACTTTGACCACCAGGTACTCCAGTCTATCTAACATTTTTATATGCAACAATGATAAAACTACAAAAATAGATTATGCCTCCAGAACACCCCATGCCCTCTACCCCCCCCCCCCCCCCTTTCCTTACCCTTATTTCCTTCCTTTCTTTTTTCTTCTCTTCCTTATTTCTCTCTTATTAACATTTTTTAAGGTACCTAACAGCAACAGGTGATATGGAATATATTTAAAATATCACACTCAGTAGTTTGATACATATACTTTATTCAAATGTTTAACACACATAAGAACTCAGACACAAATAGATCTAATTTTCTTTAATTAACTGATAATGATTCTCTAAATATTAATGTAAGCTAATATTGAAACAGTCTGAAAACTCTGTATCATTTTGATAAATAGGGAACTTATCTAACATTAATTTTACCATCTGTGTGTTTTATTAATACAATGCCGTAACCTGCTTCTTTACTCTCCATGTAACAACTAAAATACCTTTAATTGATACATTACACTTGTTACCATATGTTGATCTTTCAATAAAAACCTTTGAATGAGAAAATACTGTATTGACACAGAAGTGTCACTAAATAAAAGCCTCAACCCCTCTAGGATGTTTCTCCCTGATGCGGACTGTACCCCCTGCACCCCCCTAAGTATGCCAATGGGTAGGAGCATACTCTGGTACATCAACAGTTATTTTACTGTCCTTGTAATTTTCTTAACTGCTTGCCGACCGCCTCATGGTTGCCCTTTTAAGAGGTGGACAGCGCCTCTTAAAGGGCAACCTTTAAGCTCCGCAAGTCGGGGCATGGGTCCCACAGACTCAATCGCCGTGGGGATACCCGTGATCGCCTCATGGGAAGGAAGAACGGGGAGATGCTAATGTAAACAAGCATCTCCCCATTCTGCCTAGTGACACTGATCTCTGCTCCCTGTGATCATAGACACACCCCCCACAGTTAAAAACACTCACCATGGCACACTTAACCCATACACTGCCCCCTAGTGGTTAACCCCTTTACTGCCAGTGTCATTTACACAGGAAACAGTGCATTTATGTAGCACTGATTGCTGTATAAATGACAATGGTCCCAAAAATGTGTCAAACATTTCTGATGTGTCTGCCATAATGTTGCAGTCATGATAAAAATCACTGATTGCTGCTATTACTAGTAAAAATAAATAAAAAATGAAAATGAATGCATAAAATAAAATGCCATAAAATGTTCTCCTATATTGTAAATGCTATAACATTTGTGCAAACCAATCAATACACGCTTACTGTGATTTTTTTTTTAACCAAAAATATGTAGAAGAATACGTATAGTCCGAAACTGAGGAAAAAAAAGTTTTATATATTTTTGGGGGATATTTATTATAGCAAAATATAAAGAAATATTGTGCTTTTTTTTCAAAATTGTCTCTCTTTTTTTGTTTATAGCGCAAAAAAATAAAAAATGCTGGGGTGATCAAATACCACCAAAAGAAAGCTCTATTTGTGGGGAAAAAAAGTCATCAATTTTGTTTGGGAGCCATGTCGTACGACCGCGCAATTGTCAGTTAAAGCGACACAGTGCCGAATTCGCAAAAATTGCTCCGGTCAGGAAGGGGTAAATTCTTCCAGGGCTGAAGTGGTTAAAGGAATAACTCATGGGGAAATGTGCATTTATTTCAGAGGCGTACTAAATATAAATATATTTTTTGCCTTGGCAAATGCTTTAAAATGAATCTGTTGTTATACCTATGCAGGTTCACTTTAACCTCCCTGGCGGTATTCCAGAGACTCGGGATCCCATCACTGGATCCATGTAGGGGGTTACTTACCTTGTCCCTTGGACCAAGCGATGTGTCCCCACTGTGATCAGCAAGCCGTCGTGTCTCGCTCGATCTGTGACAGTGCCGAGCACCATTCCCTGCGAGTGTTGCGAAGCACGGGGACGGAGTTCGGTGCCCAATTCAAAAAGTAAAAAAGACAGTATAGATACAGTATACTGTAATCTTACAGATTACAGTACTGTATCAAATAATTACACATTTCCTTTGTCCCTAGTGGTTTGTCCAGTGTCCTGCATGCCGTTTTATATTATAAATATATTATTCTTTATGCCAGGAAACTGGAGATTGTCCATAGCAACCAAAAAATGTCTGTTTACATCAAAAGTGGTAATGGACCAGCAATAAAACAGTGATAATAAATTAGAATCACTCGCAGAATTGAGCGATAGTAATTTGTGGGGAAATTCATCATCAAACACTAAGCCCTTGTACACACTGACATTCCAACAACCCAATTCGTCCGATTTTGTCCCACGGATTTTGTCCGAAACTGTTGCATTCACACGGTAGGACAAAGTTGTCGGAAAATCCGATTGTTCAGAACGTGATGACGTTATTTCGTTACGACGGGGCTACGTTCAGGCTAGTAGCCAATAGCTTTGGTGTAGGAATTTGATCTGAGCATGCGTGGCACTTTGTCTGATCGGAATTCTCTACACATGATCGGGCAAGGTCCGATCGGATCATGTTGTCGGAAAATTTTACCAACAAGTTGGAAAACTTGGTCCGTCGGATACTCCGACGGAAACAGTCCGATGGAGACCACACACAGGGCTAAAAGAAATGACAGCGACAATTCTGCAACTCAGCATATTTCAGTGTTTTTGATTTGATTACATTATTGAATAATTGTTATTATTATTATAATATTATTATTTGTTATAATTATTTATAGTTATTTATTTTATTATATTGTTATATTTATATATATATATATATATATATATATATATATATATATAGGGAGGGAGGTCAAGAAGCATAACTCTTTTATTGGAATTGAACATACCACTTCACAACGTGACATGATACGCTGCACCAGGAAGTGGAAGCTCAGGTCTGAGGAGTGGGTCCTTGAGTCCGCCGCGACCGCAAAACATCGCTTTAATATTTCATGCAAGTTCATTGCTGTGACGGTATTTTGTTTGCTGTGAATTTGATTCATGTGAGTGTAATGGTGGAAGATTACAAAATATTTTATTAAATTGATTTTACGATTGGCGCACTTCTTTATCATTTACATGTAGAGAGATCATTTACATGTGGAGAGATCCTTGGTTTACATGGCTGGAGTTCGGGGACTATCTTTTACCCCTTTTTGTGTGGGTTAAGGTAATTTTAGCCAAACACGAGAGTGTGAGGCAACTCAAGCTGGTGAGTGTGTGTCCTTGAGAGGAGTGGAATCACTGGCATAGAGGGGTGGTAGATTAATAAAAGAACAGCACACTGGAATCACATCGAATCACATCGAATGGAAAATCTAAAAATTCCCTCCAGCTAGCTTGTAAGGTGCTAAACTCTGTCCACATCCGCCATGCTGTCATCATTCATTTTTTAATTCCCTTTTGAACCTCCATCCTCTCCTCTAGGGCACACATCTCTCCCATTCTTTTAGATTAGGGTTTATCCTATTTCTCCATTTCCTAGCTATAATGGTACGTGCCGCAGTTAAAAAGTGTTTTAGGATACCCTTAGGCCGCGTACACACGGGCGGACTGTTCGCCCAACTTTGTCCGCTGAACAGTGTTTGGGCGGACAGTCCGCTCGTGTGTGGGCTTTCAGCGGACAGTTTCAGCGGACAGTTTGACGGACAAGGTTTTTCGGAAATTCCGTAAAACTGTCCGCTGAAACCTTGTTTCAGCGAACAGTCCGCTCGTGTGTAGGCTTGTTCGTCAAACAAAGTTGCGCGCATGCTCAGAAAGGATTTTCACGCCGAAAGCTATAATGCAGTGTATAGGACGTTGTATTTTTCGTCCCGTCGTACGTGCCGTTCACGTCATCGCGCACGGTTTCAGCAAACTGTTCGTCCGTCGTGTGTGGCCATGTCCGTCCATGCTAAGTTTGAGCGGACTGTTTGCCGAAACTGTTGGACGGACAAAGTTGGGCGAACAGTCCGCGCGTGTGTACGCGGCCTTACTTATTTTCTTTACGGATCCTGGAATCATTGATAGGACCGACGTTAATATGTCGGGTTGTAATTGTATACCTGTCATTACCGCATTTATTTGATATATTTTTTCCAAAAAACTATTAACCGCAGGACAATAATACCAAATATGTGACATTGTGCCCCTCGCCCCCCGACATCTCTAACAAACATCTTCGTTCTCTGAGCTTATTTTATACATATCTACTGGACATCTATATCATCTAGCTAATATTTTATAATTTCTCTCTTGGTGTCTACTAGATATTGATAATGATATTGATAATTTATGTAGTACTTTAAATGCTTTATCCCATTTTTCTTTGGGGATATCAATCCCCAGTTCTTCCTCCCGTTTGTTTATATATGTTATTTCCTGTCTTTTATTCTCTGAGATTAAATACCTATATATATTAGACAGACTATGTATCAACCTTTGCTCTTTTAGAAATATTTTTTCAAGATCAGCCAAGGGTCTATTAATTATGTCTTATTTCATTAAGGAGAGGACATATTTTTTGAAGCTGCCAGTATTGTATCCACTTAAACTTATATTCCTCCCCTAGAGAGTCAAATGGAATTAGTCTATCGTGTTCTATTGTCTCTATGAGCCTAGTATCTTCTCTTCTGTGCCATGTTAGCAAAGTCCCTACCTCCATTGCTGGTGGGAATTCTGGGTTACCAAAGAGGGGGGTCATTGGGCCCACATACGTTGACCCTTTCCCCTGTCTCAGCAGACTATCCCATACCTTCAGTGTTGATGCTACCAAAAAAGGCATCTCGCGATCAGGAGGGCGTTTTTCTTTCTTTATCCATGGTAGTGATTTTAATTGAATGGCTGTGACCTCCTCTTCTAATTTTACCCACTGTTTACAATCCACATTTTGAAACCAATCCACAATCCTTGTTATAAACACTTTAAGGTACATCAGTATATCTAGAAGTGCCAAGCCCCCATCTTTCTTTGGACGAGTTAGCGTGGCTCTACTTATTCTGGCAGGCTTTCCCACCCAAACAAAGCTCCATATTGCCTTTCGTAATTGATTTAAAATATTTATTGAGGGAAATATTGGTATGGTTTGGAATATATATAAGATCTTAGGCAGTATATCCATTTTTATAATATTTATCATACCCATCCATGAAAAAATCCCCCTATCATATCGTTGAAGTGTCTTTATTATTTTATGCATTATTGGAAGGTAATTAAGTTCATGAAGTTTATCCAGATCTCTGGGGATGTATGTTCCCAGGTATTAGATTGAATTAGCTTGCCATTTAAAGGAGAAATTGTTCTTCATAAGTTCCATCGTATCACTAGGTAGTGTAACATTCAATACTTCAGATTTATTATAATTTACTTTAAAATTACTCGCTTTAGCAAAACAATTAAATTTGTGTATTACATTTGATAGCGTCACTAATGGATTTGTGATGTATATCAACAAGTCATCTACATATATAGGTAGTTTATATTCCTTCTCCCCTACTTTTATTCTCTGTATATCTTTGTTATTCCGAATGGCTATTGCTAGATGTTCCATAACAAGCACATATAATAATGGGGACAGAGGACACCCTTGCCGGGTTCCATTGGTTATAGTTATTGGTTCAGATATTTTACCATTTGCTCGTATTTTGGCTATAGGCTTCTGATACAGAACCATTATTTTTTCCAGAAGCATTGGACCCACTCCCCATTGTTCCAGTGTCTCTTTAAGAAAATACCATCCCACCTTAGTTCAGTTATTTTTGTTCACTTGTCACAGGGTGATAGAAGTTTATTAATATCACTTATTGTTTAAAAATTATTAAGTTTGATATGTGTGTCTTTTCACTTGTCATTAGGTGATATGAATATTATTAACACTATTATTTCATTCTCTTCATTGAGAGATAGATCATCTACATTTTTTATTGTAGTTCATCAGTTTTAGCACCACTATTTATTTTCACTATTTTTGGGTTTGCTTGAATAGGGGATTAAATGCTGTTCACAAATGTGTTCATTTTAAGTGGCAGCTCTAGGTATCACATTACATTTTAATCCAGGAGAGCAGTGGTGGGATTACAAGTGTGGTTGGGTTGTACTTGTTTTCCATTCATTTTGAATAAACTCAGTCTGTATATGTAGTAAAGCATGCTTGTCACACTCACTGCAAAACCCTAAGGGGCTAATCCTCTGCATTGTGTAAAAAGGCTTTTTGATCCTGTATTCTATGATCCTCCCCTTCTTCCACTTTCCCCTATATATCGTCTGATAGAACAGAGCCTTGGGGGCCAGCTGCACATGCTCAGTTTGATGTGTATTGCTAGAGAGATTTTTTTTTCTTGGGAGCATGCATGTGATCAGCACAGGGCCAATAAGCATTGTCCAGACAGAGGGTCAAGGATCCTGCAGCCTCATAGAACAGTCAGAGGAGAATGAAAACTCCTCCTACAAGCTATAACCAGATCCTTATAGAAATCACAAGACTGCTATGTACTGCTGAACATATTTAGTAGTTTATATTTACTAAAAGAATTGCATTTCCATGTTCTGTGTACTGTGGGAGACCAGATATAATGAATGCAGGGTTCTGGGTTTAGTAACCCGTTAACCTCCTTAGCACTATTCCTGAGCGTGGCTTGCGGTGAATTTTTCATTGCCACTCTCAGGATGGCATCGCAGGATCGAGGCAAAGTTACTTACCTTGTCCCCAGTATCCTGCAATGTCTCCCCACTGTGTGTGCGAGCTGTATTCTGCCAAATCTATCACAGTGTCAAGTTCCATTCCCTTAAAGCGTTGCAACGCACGGGGGACGGAGAGTGGCGCCAAATTCAAAAAGTAAAAACCACATTACACATACAGTGCACTGTAATCTTACAGATTACATTACTGTGTCAAATTATTTCACATCCCTTTTGTCCCTAGTGGTTTGTCTAGTGCCCTGCATGCAGTTTTATATTATACATACTGTTCTTTCTGCCTGGAAACTGGAGATTGTCCATACCAAAAAGTGTCCCTTTACGTCAAAAGCAGTTTTAGACCAGCTAGAAAACAACAATAGTAAATTAGAATCACTTGCAAAATTGAGAGATAGTGATTTGTGGGGAGATCCGTCATCAAACACTGAAAGTAATGACAGCGACAATTCTGCAACTGAGCAAATGTCAGTGTTTTTGATTTGATTACATTATTGAATAATTTTTATTATTATTATATTATTTGTAGTTAATTATTATATTACAATTTATAATTTCGTGTTTCAAAATTTATCATACCCAGGATGTCTATTAGACTCTTGTTTGGACAGATTTAAGTGTGTTATTCCTAAGAATTACAGGCCTACAATATAAAACGCCAAATTTCCATGCAAAACAATTATACCACTTTGAGCCGCTGAGATCAAAAATCTGAAATGATCATACCAACAGAGATGTTAAAATTTCAGCTGCCCTTCCATTAGCCCTTACATAATTTTTTTTTTTTTTGGGTTATATAAATGTCAACACTTGCTATGGGTATTTTACAAAATATAAAGACCTACGTGACACTTTCCTTGAGGCAGCACTAATGTAATAGAATACAGATTAGATATCAAGGAGGCGCTTGGAATACAGATAATCAGTGGACCAATATTGCAGGATGTCAAACAAATTTGTAAGGTGCAATGGCACTGCAGAGTCTGCTTTTATAACTGGGGTACTCAAAATCATAATCCAGAAAGAAAAAAAAATAACATGAACAGCGCCAAACCACTAATGAGTACAAAGAGCGATAAAACTGTTAAAGTTTCCTTGGCCTCATTTGTGGTTTGGCGATCTTCATGATATCTTTCTCTTTTTGGGTCATTGAATACAGGTCAGACACGAGCAAGAACAGCTCGTAAAAAAGTAACATGAAAAGTTAAAAAGATTTTTTACTTCAAGATGACTTTAATGTTTCGGTAGCTATTAAAGTAAAATCTGTAGTAAAGTGTGCAGTGAACTATAAAGTCTAATGAAGCTTATGCAAATCATTATTGTATCTAAAGTTACTTAAAGCCACAACCCTGTATTCACTAAAGCTGGTCTCCCACAGTACACAGAAAATGGAAATGCAATTATTTTAGTAAATATAAACTGCATAATATCTTTTCTCATCAGTAGTTTATAGCAGTCGTGTGACTTCTATCAGTGTCTGGTTAAAGCTAGTAGGAGGAGTTTTCATTCTCCTCGTCTGTCTGTCCTATAAACCTGCAGGACCCCTGACCCTCTGTCTGGACAGTGCTGATTTGCCCATGCTGAACAAATGCACCCTCCCAAGAAAAATAAAAAAACTCTCTAGCAATACACACCAAAATGAGCATGTGCAGAGTGACTCCAAAGGCTATGTACTATCGGGAGATGGATTGGGAACTGTGGAAGAAGGGGATGATCAGAGAAAGCAGGATCAAACAGCCTTTATACACAATGCAGGGGATTAACCCCTTAGATTAAACAGTGATAATAACAAGCATGATTGAAGAGACTGATTTTACTGTTGTGGGTTTAGTAACACTTTAGGGATATGGGAACTATGAGCAAACATACAGATTGTATGTGCTATAAAAGAAAATCCGTACTGGAAGAAATAAATAGGCAGACATGGTTAAATTACTACAAAAAAAAAATGCTAGCTGCCTGACTGCCTTTGGCTTGCTGAGTCACTGATCTGGAACAAGAAAGCTACATTTTAAACCAAAATTCCAGATCTAAATAATTGCTCCTGGTTAGTGGCTTAGAAAGTATTAAAGTAATTGGGATTGATTTACTAAATAGGCTGCTGCCTTTGCAAAGAATTGTTTACTTAGCTTAGTTAATTAACTGCTTGCCAACTGGCTCACGGCAATATAGGTCGGCAAAAGGGAACGTACAGGCATATTAACGTACCTGTACATTGCCCTTTAGGAGGCGGTTTGCGGGCATGTGCGCATGTCCGCCACGAGCTCCGTAAGTGTGATCGCAGGTCCCGCGGACTCTATGTCATCGGGGATGCCCACAATTTTCTCACAGAGAGGAAGAACGGGGAAAAACTGATGTAAACAGGCATTTCCCCATTCTGCCTAGTGACACTGACACTGATCACAGCTTCCTGTGATCGTGAGCGGTGATCAGTGTTGCGTCACACATAGACCCTCCCCCCACAGTTAGAATCACTCCCTAGGACACACTTAACCCCTACAGCGCCACCTAGTGGTTAACCCCTTCACTGCCAGTCACATTTACATAGTAATCAATGCATTTTTAATCACACTGATCGCTGTATGATCGCTGTATAAATGTGAATGGTTCTAAAATAGGGTCAAAAGGGTCCAATCTGTCTGCCATAATGTCACAGTCATGATAAAAATCGCTGATCACCACCATTACTAGTAAAAAGAAAAATTATTAATAAAAATGCCATAAAACTATCCCTTATTTTGGAGACGCTATAGCTTTTGCACAAACCAATCTATAAACACTTATTGTGATTTTGTTTTACCAAAAATAGGTAGAAGAATATGTATCAGCCTAAACTGAGGGAAAAAAAAATGTTTTATATATTTTTGGGGGATATTTATTATAAGAAAAAGTAAAAAAATAGTGTTTTTCTTCAAAATTGTCGCTATTTTTTGTTAATAAAAAAATAAAAACCACAGAGGTCATCAAATACCACCAAAAGAAAGCTCTATTTGTGGGGAAAAAAAGGACGTTAATTTTTTTGGGGAGCCATGACGCATGACTTGCGCAATTGTCAGTTAAATTGACTCAGTGGCGAATCGGAAAAAAGTGTTTTGGTCTTTTGCCAGCCAAATGGTCTGGGGCTTAAGTGGTTAAGCAAAGCACTTGTGACTTACATTTAGGGATGAGCTTCGTGTTCGAGTCGAACATACGTTCGACTCGAACATTGGCTGTTCGTCCGTTCGGCGAAGTCCGAACATTTTGGTCCGTTCGCGCCAAATTCGTGTGGCGCTCACGGCCCACAATGCACTGCGATGGCGCAGTGCATTGCTGGCTCATGATTGGCCAAGCATGCACTGTGACCCCGCATGCTTGGCCAATCGCAGCGCCAGCAGCGAGGAGAGCCATGATTGGCCACAGGCAGGATGCCTGTGGCCAATCATAGCTCAGGCTGTGTAGTGCACGCCCCACACTATATAAGGCCGCCAGCGCGGCGGCCTTGTGTAGTGTGTTGGCGTCTGAAGCAGTGGGTGTTCTGTGTACCTTCAACACAGTACACACTGATCGTTTTCGTCCGATTTTCGATCTTGCTGTTGTGTAGTGGTTATTGTCTGCGTGCCCTGACCGCAGTATACACCGCTATATTCACCTCACCTATATAGCTAGTGATCTATCTTTTATAATAGAGCTTGTAGTCAGTAGTGTTAGGAGATAGTGCGTGCTGTCTGCGTGCTCTGTACCCAGTACATACCGCTATATCCACCTACATAGCTGTTCTCTATTTGAGCCCACTTGCCATCTGCAGGAGTTATTGGAAGTTGTGTGTGCCTCCAGCACAGCACAGTATACATCTGTATATACCCCTTTATCTCTGGTGTTCTATAATAAAGGCATCTGCAGGAGTTAGTGGGTGTTGTGTGCCTCTAGCACAATATACACTACCCAACTGCTTTTTTACCCAACTCCCTTCGGGCCATTACCATGTTTGGAAGGCCAGCAAGGAGAGGCAGACAGGCGCGAGCCGATAAAAGAGGGCAAGCAGGCTCTGTGTCTAGAGACAACAGTGCTGGTCGTGGACGCGGTGCATTGTCATCAGCACGTGGCCATGGGACACGCTTGTCCTTCTTTTCGGCAGCTGGACATGTTGAACCGCAACATGCCAACGACTTGGTAGAGTGGATGACCAAGCCCTCTTCATCCTCCTCATCCTCTCTCACCCAGTCTCAGGGTACTAGCAAAGCAGCTGCCAACGCATCGTCTTTCCTCCTCTCAATGTCATCATCAGTGACTCCTTCCCTAGACCCACCACGTCCTCCTGAGGAGTCTCCTGAACTCTTTGAGCACAGTGTTGGGTACATGCTCCAGGAGGATGCCCAGTGTTTTGTGGGCTCTGATGATGACACTCAGCTAGAGGAAGGCAGTAGCGTGAGCGCAGAGAGAGGGGATGCTCAAGAAGGACAGCAATCTGGCAGTCATGTTCCACAAGCTGTAGCATACTGCCAGGTTTGCTACAGCGATGAAGAGGGAGGGGATGATGAGGGCACTGACTCCACGTGGGTGCCTGGAAGGAGAGAGGAGGAGGAGGAGGAGGAGGAGGAGGAGGCACATGTCCAACGAGGCAGGATGCCCTCCGGGGGCCAGCTTAGGGGCAGCACACCTACTGAATCACACCGCAGAGCTCCGCCTGTGCAGAGCGCTGCCTCTGCGCGTTATTCTAAAAGTTCTTTGGTGTAGGCCTTTTTTGAGACGAGTGCATCAGATCGCACCGCTGCTATTTACAACATATGTCTCAAGCGTATCTCACGTGGCCAAAACATCAGCTGCTTGGGCACCACATGCTTGACCAGACATATGTTGACCTGCCATGCAGCTCGTTGGCAAGCGTACCTCAAAGACCCACACCAAAGAACAAAGCAGACCTCTCCTTGCTCCTCATCAGCTGGCATCTCCAACCCCACTAGACCTTCAGTCCTCTCTGAAACCTGCTCTGAGAGGAATGAAGGTGTAGAATTAGGTGTGTCACAGCCAAGTGCTTCCGGGAACTCTGCTAGCGGTACACCCATGTCCGATTATAGCAGGCAAATGTCCCTGCCCCAGCTGCTGGACCGGCGGAAGAAGTTCACTCCCAGCCATCCACATGCCCAGCGGTTGAATGCTAGCTTGGCTAAATTGCTAGCACTTCAACTGCTGCCTTTTCAGTTCGTAGACTCAGCCCCCTTCCGTGAGTTTGTACAATGTGCGGTTCCTCAGTGGCAGGTCCCCAAACGCCACTTTTTCTCACGGAAGGCGATTCCGGCTCTCTACCGGCATGTGGAAGGCAATGTCCTTGCCTCGCTGGACAGGGCGGTCAGCGGTAAGGTGCATATTACCGCTGACTCATGGTCCAGCAGGCATGGACAGGGACGTTACCTGTCTTTCACGGCCCATTGGGTCACTCTTCTGGCAGCTGGGAAGGATGCAGGACAAGGTACAGTAGTGTTGGAGGTTGTTCCGCCACCACGCCTCCAAAATGCTACTATTGGTTGTGACACACCTCTCTCCTCCACCCCCTCCTCTTCTTCTTCCTCCATGGCCTCTTCCAGTGCTCTGTCCTCAGAACCAGCGGTGCTTCGTAGGTGTTCCAGGGGCTACGCAAGTACGCAGGCAAAACGATGCCATGCCGTACTTGCGCTGGTTTGTTTGGGGGACAGGAGCCACACTGGGGCGGATGTTTTGTCAGCTCTGCAGCGGCAGGCCTAGAGGTTGTTGACGCCACGCCAGCTCAAGCCAGGAATGGTGGTTTGTGACAATGGCACCAACCTCCTCTCCCCGGCCTTTCGACAGGGACAACTGACCCATGTGCTCTGTGTAGCTCACGTCCTTAACCTGGTGGTGCAGCGGTTCTTGGGCAGGTACCCCGGCTTACAGGATGTCCTGAAGCAGGCCAGGAAAGTCTGTGTGCATTTCCGCCGATCATTTAATGCCTGTGCTCGGCTGGCTGAGCTCCAAAAGGAGTTGAACCTGCCCAAGAACCGCCTTATATGTGACATGCCCACCAGATGGAACTCAACATTGGCCATGCTGCAGCGGCTGCACACGCAGCAGAGGGCCATCAATGAGTACCTGTGCGACTACGGCACCAGGACAGGGTCAGGGGAGCTCCGTTTTTTCTCACCACGCCAGTGGGGCATGATCAGGGATGCATGCACTGTCCTGTCACCGTTTGAGGAGGCCACAAGGATGGTGAGCAGTGACAGTGCATGCATCAGTGACACTGTACCTCTTGTCCACCTCTTGTAGCATACGCTGCGTGGAATAATGGACAGGGCACTTGAGGCAGAACAGAGGCAGGAAGAGGAGGACTTCCTTGCCTCTCAAGGCCCCCTTTATCCAGACAGTGTTCCTGCTGTGCCACCCATCACACAGGAAGAGGATGAGGAGGAGGAAGAGGAGGAGGAGGATGATTGTGTCAGCATGGAGGTGGAGGCTGGCACTCAGCATCAGCAGCAGCAGAAGCAGTCTTGTAGGGATGATTTACAGTCCCAAGAAACACGTGGACTTGTACGTGGCTGGGAGGAGGTAGCTGCGGATCATGTTGTCCTTAGTGACCCAGAGGACTCCGGACCGAATGCCTCAGCTAACCTACGCTGCATGGCCTCCCTGATCCTGCAAAGCCTGCGGAAGGATCCTCGTATTCTTCAGATCAAGGAGAGGGACCATTACTGGCTGGCCACTCTCCTTGATCCACGGTACAAGGTTAAGGTTGCCGACCTTATCTTGCCATCGCAGAGGGAGCAGAGGATGAGACATCTCCGGGAGGCCTTGCAGAAAGGTCTGTGCAACGCGTTCCCAGAGACTGGGAGGTTACAAACTCCTGGTCCTGGACAACGTGTTGCTGAGGCATCGGTCAGAAGGAGCGGTGGAGAAGGTGGCCGTCTGACTGATGCTTTCAGACAATTTTTTAGTCCGCAGCCCCAAGGTATGATCGGTTCCAGCACCCATCGCCAGCGTCTGATTTACATGGTGCAAGAATACCTAGGGGCAAGGTCAGACTTGGACACCTTTCCCACCGAAAATCCTCTGGCTTACTGGGTCTTGAGGATGGATCACTGGCCAGAGCTTGCACAGTATTCAATTGAGCTACTGGCCTGTCCTGCATCCAGCGTTCTTTCGGAACACACCTTCAGTGCTGCTGGTGGCTTTGTTACCGATCACAGGGTGCGCCTGTCCACCGAATCAGTTGATCGACTGACCTTCATCAAGATGAATCAGTCTTGGATCACCCACAGCTACCAAGCACCTGAAGCTGATGTAACAGAATAATTTTTTTTTTAAATATCACATCCCTTCAAGACTGCCTATGCTGATGCTGAGTGACTGTCCTGTTATGTTGATTATCTATCCTCTTCCTCCTCCGCTGATATGTTGGAAAAACATTTCTGGTTCTGGTTGATGCCATCAGCCCAATTTTTCTGCTCCTGTTTAACAGGGGCGTTTAATTACAATTTTTGATGCAATGCTTTGCAGCAGGGCTAATTCCTGCAATAAAACTAGAGTATATGGGAGAGGTTGCAGTGTGGTGGCACCAGCAGCAGTGCCTAAGGCCAAATTTTTCTGCCCCTGTTTAACAGGGACATGTAATTACAATTCTTGATATAATATTTCACAGGAGGGCCCCTTCCTGTGCCCACCCAGAGTAACGGTGAGGACTTATAGTGTTGTGGCACCAGCACCACAACCACCAAAGGTCAATTTTTCTACCACTGTTCAACAATGGCATGTAATTACAATTCTTGATATAATCGTTCACAGCAGGGCGCTCCAGCGACCACCAAGAGTCACTTTGAGGGCTTACAATGTTGTGGCAAAACCAACACCTTGTTCTGCCATTTCTGCAGAGCATATAGGGCAGGCCCCTACTTTCAAACATCCAATTTACAAACATCTCCTACTTGCAAACGGAAGGAGACAACAGCAAGTGAGACGAAAAAAGATGGACGACAAAACAAATTATGCAGTGGTGATAACCCTTCCCTATGTTTTCCAAAAAGCTTAAAAATAGTTTTTTTGACTGGAGCTACACTTTAAAAATGTACCAGTTGAAAATTACAAACAGATTCAACTTAACACAACAAACCTACACAGTCCCTGTCTTGTTTGCACCGCCTGTATACTGCTGTTCTGAGTATATAGGGCCTGGGGGTCACACGCATTTCCTTTTTTTAATATGGGTACGGGGTTCCCCTTAATATGCGTACAAGACCTAAAGGGGCTGGTAATGGGCAGGGAGGGCTACCCATGCCATTTTTCTCAATGATTTTCAACCATATTGCAGGAACCAGATATAACATTAAAACCGCAAGCAGTTTTAAATGGTGTTATTTCCGTTTAATGTCATTTTATGCAGGGACTGTTCTAAACACGGGAAACACGTGGCACTTCACAGGTATACTACAGACACCCCCCAGGCACCATATTTAAAGGAATATTTCACTTTTTTTTTTCACTTTAATCGTCATTAAAATCAGTGCTCCCGCCAAAACGGCCATTTTGAAAAACATTTTAGGCATTGACCCATGTCCCCTGGGGCAGGAGCCAGGTCCCCAAACCCTTTTTAGGACAGTATCTTGCATATTAGCCGTTAAAATTAGCACTTTTCATTTCGAACGTTCGAGTCCCATAGACTTCAATGGGGTTCTAAAGTTCGTTCGAATTTGGGGTCCATTCGAAAGTTCTGGTGCGAACCGAACCGGGGGGTGTTCGGCTCATCCCTACTTACATTATCAAATTATGTTCCTTGCATGTAATTGGGTATTTTTTGAAAAATTTATGTCCACCACATTTAGGGCTCATTTAATGTTTACATTAGCTGTTGCAGGATGGTAAAACCAAGCAGTTGAGCCTTGTTTTTATTGCCCCTGGAAGGGCAGCGACCAGGTGTGTACATATGTCATGGCCGTGATGCTTTGCTTAATGGGTGTGTCAGGAATTATACCCCTTGTCATGTTCAACTGACATTATCGCCCACTGAGTGTGACCAATTCAAGTGAATGCAGCCACACACAGATTGCACTACAACTGTGTACATTGCATATGGTTGCAGCATGGTAGTGATATTTAGGGAGTTAAACAGGCAGTGAGATGGTGATACAATGCCATATCATTGTCCTTGTAAGGTGAACATCCTAATTTACCTTTAGTAAATCAACTCTTTGGACCTGCATGACAGTAAGGCAACTCTTATTTTTAGAAGGAATGGCATCAATAGCAGCACGCATATTTCTATCATAATAGATTGGTTTGGAAGAGTCCATGTGACTTTGTCCATTCAGGGTATAATAAAAGGGTCTTTTTGAGATTTAAAGCACATCTGTTCAATTTGCAAACAGTTTTGCAGGATCGGGGCAAGGGCTGTGCACTACACTATAGGTTGTTCCTTGTTCCTTATTTCAAGCAGCAAACCTCAAAAGGCTTCATCCAAATGTTTGTGATATACAAACTTTGCAAATACCAGCGATTCACTGCAATCCTTTTAGTAGCAAACCCAAACATCATTACTAGTATTTTAAAGCCTATCCCCCAATCCAGTTATAGATTAACCTTTACAGTGCTCCCCCATTGATCCTTCACCTGTCACAATTGCTGAAAAATACTTGGTGTGAGTTGGTGTTAGAACTTATGGGGAACAATGATGCCACCCCTATCCTGGTAATTGACGATAGCTGGATCCATTGATTGGCCATGAGGCCTGAGCACTGCATAATGGAAGGAGGCCACATGCTTCCCTATACCATTTTTTATTTTGTTTGCAGCAATTGTGATGATATATGGCTTTTCAATTGCAGATTATATATATACTGTAGAGCTGCGTTGGGAAAGCTTTCTGTGCACAAGGCTCCCTGTACTGGAAAGTGTTAGTGGCCAGTTAGATCACTTTGACACTTTTCATGTTTAAGTACATTAGCAGGTAATTATATGGAATTCTGGCTTGCGTCTAGCTTTTCAAGAAAATAAATGTCAAGAAAATAGGAACAAAAACAAAGTAAATAATATATATGCTCAATTTTAATACTATATTTATATTACACCTTTCTAATTGTGTTACCCTAGCATACTGAAATTATTTTTTTTTGTCTTTATGTACTGATTAACAGCCTTTTACAGTTATTATTTTCCTAATCTATAGACACATTTTTGACTGAATAATAGTGCTTTTGACATGTTTAGCAGTAAACATGGTGACAATAGCTACCCTTGGGATATCAGAGACTGATCTAATCAGCTGAGCTGGACTTTTTCAGCTGGCTGTCAGTTGGTTCAATGTAGCATATATAGTGTTTGTATGCAATACGGTCATTCCAGTGGTTGGGTACCCTCCACATCACATGGCAAATGTAGGCCTTAACATAGCAGAAAACACCTTCAGTAATTCCCAGAGGTGGTGAGCAGTCAGTGCACTGGCTTGTAGTGTCCTCCTAGCACTCCAGCAAACATGTAGATAAAAGAAAGCTGGCAGCTCGATCTTGTACAATGATTATATTTTTTTAATCCAGGTGTGGTACAGAATAATACAGGGCTTACTCATTTCAGCATGTCATAGCCAGCTTTCTTTTATCTACAAATGTAGGCCTTAACCTAGGTTCATACAGTTGCATGTGTCAAGCAGCCTTGCAGCACTCAAGGCAATTATCCCCGGGGGGACCAGGATCTTCCTCCCAGTAATCATACTCAAAAAGACTATAGTACACACCTGTGTAACATCCAATCAGCAGTCACAATTTTAAACCACTAGATGTCAAACGTTTCTTTAGTGCCGCGTACACATGGTCGAACTGTTTGACGTACTTAGTCCGTCATACAATCCGACGGACAATCCGGCGTACTTTCCACTGAACGGACTTGACCACACACGGATACACAAACAGTCCGACGAAAGCTTGCGCGATGATGTACAGCATGTACGACGGGACTAGAAATAGGAAGTCCAAGACACAGCAAAGCCCTGTAAATCCTTTCTGGGCATGCGCTATTCTTAGTCCGTCGGACTAGCATACTGATGACCGTATTGTCCGCTGAAACCGAAGTACGACGGACAGATTTTTGGAAAAACCGAAATTCTTAGTACTCCGGACTGCACGCTGAAAAAGTCAGCTGAAGTGCACACACGAGCGGATTGTCCGCTGAAATGTGTTTCAACGGACTAAGTACGTCAAACAGTTCGACCGTGTGTACGCGGCATAACGTGTTAGTTCAACTTAAATTTTTTTCAGAAAAGGTGAACTAACACCCTACATCTTCCAGCACATGACCAATGACCAATTAGAACCATTCCATCCTGGTGTCCCTAGGGAAAGAAGAAGAAGAACAGTGTGGTTTTCAAACCCACAGTATCACCCACGGAGGTAAGTGGAACAGTGACAAGGGAGAAAGGGAGGGAGTAGGGTCCTTGTTCACCCTATCACTTTAACATAAAAGCCATTGAATACTAAATTAGGCTGTAGTAAGGTTTGAACCAGGATTTGATTGAGAAGCCATGGCAATGCTGGTCACTTCATGATCTCAAAACTTAAAGTGGTGTTGCACACAAAAAAAATCATTAAAATTCCTAAAAAAAAAAAAAAAAAAAAAATATTTGGAAACATTTTTTTAACTCACCTCTAAATGCCTGTTGCTGGGGGGTCCCTCATAGTCTGCCTCCTTCAGTGACTGGGCTGGTGACATCACTTCCCCTCGACACAGGAAGGGCTCAGCTCTGCCCCCTCCCTCCTGTCACTCATCTGGGATGACTGCGTGGCCAATCACGGCGCGGGGCGCTGATCTCACATGCGCAGTGGGTGCCCACAGTTACAATGCCAAGCAGAGGGGGGAACGAGCGGGGCTTCGATTCCCCACATCGCTGGACCCTGGAACAGGTAAGTGTCCGCAGCTGCAGTATTTGTAGCTGCTGACTTTTATTTTTATTTTTTTAATAGAAACTCCTCTTTAACAGCACATTTTTATGTACGGGAACTTTCTTAGGCCTTAGACACTTTCTTAGACACGGCTCGAATCTCAGCTGGTTCAGCAAAAACTGGCCGAGATTCAAACCGTTAATTGGCAGGTTGAATGTACCAAGTTGACTGATCGATCAAATTGGCTACAACCAGCATGTTGGATTCTCTTTTGACATTACCTCGAGCCGCTGCTATGGCCGCTAGTGATAATAACTGTCTTCTCCCAGTGGGGACAGATTCTCCCTCCCACTTATAGAAGACAATGCTGATTCCCCTGTCAGCAGTGCCTGCATTGATGAGGGAACCTGTTGTTGTAGGAAAGAAATTTGCACTGTGTATGGCCGGCCTTATACACCATCAAATAACAATTCCTAACTTGCAAAACTAGGTACATTGGTTTGATTCCCAACCAAGACATTACCTGCATGGAGTTTGGCTATTCTTACTTTGTCCACATGGGGTTTCCTCCCATACTTCAAAGACATGAAGGTAGGTTAATTGGCTACTATCTAAATTGGCCCTAGTAGTTGCATGTGAGGTAGAGATTGTATGCACCTTGAGGTAAGCATCTGATGCGAATGTACTGGTGCTAAATTACACACCAGCAATAAATTAAGTGTTCTGGGGCCTGTTTATGTAAGCAGAGTGAGAAATTTATGAATCCAGATGTGACCCTACATTAATCTGTCTCACAGTCCAACTGCTTCTGTTTTGTAAAGCCTTGTCTTAAAACCGATAAAACTTCCTCTCTGTTTACTCATTCTGACTGATGTTTATTTTCATTGGACATCATTTGTCATTTGCAATATCATTTTTCTCTGGTGTGTTAAAACCTCTAATAAAAAGCTAAAAAAAAAAAAAAAAAAAACGTTTTATACCAATACTTTTGTATAGGGAACAAAAGTACAGTAAATGACAGCCTGTC
This sequence comes from Lithobates pipiens, assembly GCF_037356315.1. Classification (NCBI taxonomy): domain Eukaryota; kingdom Metazoa; phylum Chordata; class Amphibia; order Anura; family Ranidae; genus Lithobates; species Lithobates pipiens. The sequence continues at coordinate 301,944,312 of NW_027507903.1, forward strand.
TTTGCAGCCCTGGAGAAAAACATTAACTAGGCTTTTACCAACTTATTTTAATCATTATTCTTTTCTGAAATTACAGATCAACTGCCCATCTTATCCTTATAATGTCAGGTACATGGCAAGGATAACAATTGCTGTCAGCTTTGTTAACAATAAAATCCATGGGTTTGTTCTAACATTGAAACCTTCATTATTTAATTGCTGATAAAAGATATAATATAAATGCATTTGCCTGTGATTTCTTTCTGGCCTTCCTTAAGCCTGTCATGCATGGATCAAAATGTGGCTGGTTCAGCAGGGACTGGCTGAGTTTCGATCCAACCATTGGCAGGCTGAAAGGACTGAAGTCGATCCATTGATGAGGGAATTTAGTAATTTTCTTTCCTTCCACTTGTAGTGGAAGGAAACAAAACCAAATCATCTATGTGTTGCTTTAACCACTTCAGCTCCGGAAGGTTTAACACCCCATCATAATCAGGCCATTTTTTACAATACAGCACTGCGTTACTTTAACTGACAATTGCACGGGCGTAGGACGCTGTACCAAAATGAAATTGATGTCCTTTTTTTCCCCCACAAATAGAGCTTGCTTTTAGTGGTATTTGATCACCTCTGTGGGTTATGTGTTTTTTTCACTATACACAGAAAAAGAACAATATTTTTTACTTTCTGCTATAAAACACACCCAATATATATATATATTTTTTTTAAATCGAATTTCTTCATCAATTTAGGCTAATATGTATTCTGCTACATATTTTTGGTAAACAAAAATCCAATATGTGTATATTGATTGGCTTGTGAAAAAGTTACAGTGTCTACAAACTGGTATATTTTTTTATTTATTAATTTATTTTTAGTAGTTATGACAGCGATCGGCGGCTTATAGTGGGACTGCGATATTGCAGCAGGCAAATTGGACATCTAAGTATCAAAAAGGAGCTGCGCTAAAACATGACAGCACTAATCAGTTCAATATAGTGCAAAAATTACCATAATAACATTGAAAATTAATATTACGTGCAAATTATGCAAAAAGTGCTCTAAAAATGTAAAGTGCAAAAAGTGACATAAAGTGCTTTAAATTGATCAAATTACTAAAGTACACGATTTTGTTTATAAATAAATGAATATAAAATATATATATAAATCAAGTTAATAAATAGCACATAAAGAACTAATATATACGTGCAATGACCATGACCATGAATCGCTGTCATATAAATATTAGTCCAAATTCAATCTACTGTGTAACAGTCCTTAAATGTGTATTAAATGTAAACACCAACGTGCAGATCCAACTTCCACCAAAAGATATCTGTTAACCAAATTCACCACGAATAAACAAACTGCCGCTTACATCACATGTTGTTTATAACCACAGTCGAGGGATAGGATATGGACACAACAGAACTCTTAAAGTTGATGCAAAATATCTGCCACAAGGGACCGTACTTGCATTCCAATGATATACCAGAACTCCCACGTATTGATCCACAGTGAATGAAAAATGCAGCCAAATTCCCGAAATGAAAATAGACTCACATAGCATAAAACCTTTTTATACTTTAATTCTCTAGTATTTAAAAATGTGCACTTACATAAAAAACGAATATATCCAGCATAACAAGCTAGCCGGCCGGAGGGCATCTAACTGACACTTTCAACACTTTTTGGGGACCAGTGACACTAATACAGTGATCAGTGCTTAAAAAAATATGCACTGTTACTGTACTATTGACCCTGGTAGGAAAAGCGTTAACATCAGGGGTGATCAAAGGGTTAAATGTGTTCCCTAGGAGTGGTTACTAACTGTGGGGGGGTGCTTTGACTGGGGGAATGTAAAGATCTGTGTTCCCGAGAAGGAACACAGGATCAGCACATTCCCCTCTCACAGAACAGCGATCTGCCTTGTTTACATAGCTTACATTGTTTACATGCCTTTCTCCTGAACAATCAGTGCGTCCCAGCGGACATCACATCCTCTGGACCTGCTGATTGGCTCCCACTATGATTGAGCACTCACGGCCCATATCTGGAAATGTCAGATCTCGTACCAGGTGCATGATCTGCATCAGTATATCTATGGTGGGTGGTTGCTATGCTGTTAAAGTGTACTTCCACTTTTTGCAATATAATTTGAGAAAACCCCATTATATCTTTGTTACATGTTCCCATTCACATGCCTAAAAAAAATATTTCTTATCTTTTAGATATGTCATTGAAGACTGCAAGCACTTCTAAACAAATTCAGTGTGAGTGTGAAGAACCAATTGGGTTTCCCCTCATTAACATACAATGGCAAAATCAAGCTTTTAAATCTTCAATCCTTTGTTAGGACAGACAGTGTATAAATCTAGAATACAACTGATAATGTTATCTGCCAGCACTGTACACAGACAGGATTATGGCAAACACAACTCTCCAGCCCCCTCATAAGAAAGAGGACTAAGTTGGATTTTGCATTACAGTTTCACGCAGCATGCCTTACACTTCTCATATTTTAGATATGGAATATGCAAACATTTTTGAACAAATTTATTTTGAGTCTGTCCCAGTAGAAGGGATAAGGGCAGGCTGGGTTTCCTTCCATTAACATGCAATGGTGAAGCTTTTAAAGCTTCATTCCCTTGTTAGGACAGATAGGGATTGACTTTCTAAAACTGGAGAGTGCGAAAGCTGGTACAGCTTTGCATGGTAGCCAATCAGCTTCTAATTTCATTTTGTTCAATTTAGACTTTGATAAAAAAAAAAAAAAACTGGAAGCTGATTGGTTTTTGTGCAGAGCTGCACCAGATTTTGCACACTACAGTTTTAGTAAATCGACCCCACAGTGTTCACATTTAGATAACAAATGAAATGATATTTGCCAGCATAGTACAGACAGGATTATGGTAAACACAGCTCCACAGTCCCCTTATAAACAAAAACTGAGTAGTATTTTGCAGTGCTGGAGTTATCAGAAAAGAGAATCTAAAATGATAAAATAGATTATTTTTTTGTTTGCTATGTGAGTGAAAACATGTAACAAATATAAAGCAGATATTATCCTAATTGGCTGCAAAAGTGGAAATACACTTTAAACCTCACATTAACATAATCTTTAGTTTAACTTTAATCTAGTGTTAAAGATATCTACATTAAAGGTTTAGTCTACCTTTGCAAAACAGTAAATGCAGCAACACTGATATACAGGCATACCCCACTTTTGAGTACACAATGGGTGTAATACAATAATATAATAATGTGCATTTACAAAATGTTTGCAATGAAGCCTGCAGAGCATTGCACCCATAATCCCACAGTCTCAGATCCGTATGGAAATATTCTGTTATGGGGCTGGAGGAAGGGTGGTTGGATTACATACTGATGTGACATCACTTTGTTACTGCATTCCACTGTCCCCCTCTGCCAGCCTAAGATCTATGACTGTATTTCCCCCTCCTGAGAACAGATAAACTAGAAGCCAGACACAGTCTTTCACAGCTCCTTCATATCCTGTTCGTCTATTTTTTCACTATGATCCACTGTGATGATGTCACTTGGGTGAGAGAGGTATTAGAGGCATAAAGGGAGACAGAGAATAGATGCAGGTAAAACTCCCGTGTCCAGGCTAAGGGCTCATATACACTGCAGCTCAAAAAAAGCTGCTTTTACAGGCATTTGATCATTTATTTACCTTGAGGAAGCTTGTAGTTTTTTTTTTGGGCTCGTTGTGCATTTCTATTGAGCTTCTTTGAGCTTTTTTGAGCATAAGCGTTTTTATCTACAAACCCTCCTCTCTGCTAATTATTTCCCTTTTCTTTTTTGTGCATTTTTGAACTTTTTGGCACTTTTTTGCATGTTTTTTGGGCACTTAGGCGTCTTTCCTGCTCGAAAGGTCCTCTCAAAAATGCAAGTTCAGTGGGGGTTTTTTTTCTGCCTGTAAGAGCATATGCCTGTAAACTCCTGAAAAAGCCATAGAGTGCATGGACACATTGGCTAACATGGAGGAAAGTTTCCAGGCATAAAAAAATGAGAGCGCAAAAAAGCTTAAAAGCTGGTATGAGCTTTTTTGAGCTTCCTTGAGAAACAGTGTGTATGAGCTCTTAGGAAATGGTAAAATAGGTTTCATTACTATGGTAAATTTATAACAACACAATTGTCTAAGATTCCTTCAAGATGCAAGGGGTTGGTACAGAAGGCTTGTACATAATAACATGATATCAGAACTGTAAAGTGTAGTCTATTTCGATGTAAATTACATGCAATGCCATATGGTTAAAAGGACTAATATCTTATCACTATAGGTTTTGAAATGTCAATTTTCTATTTGATGACTCGTATATTGCTTCAGAAACAATTTGGGTTATAGATAAATAAGAGTCCTACTTTAATGATAGCTGGAGAGGAAAAATGCAGGCTACATACCTAGTTCTGCAAATAGAAACATTTTTAACTATAAAAATAGTCAAATAGTCAAAGTCAGTTACCCAGCAAGTGTCAAAGCAATCCACTGAGAGACACATTATAGCTGATATCCTTCCAAGATTTTACACTGAAATAAGTAGTTGTCAAACACTATAATCAGTTTGCTTCTGTTGCTCCCCTGACTGTTCAGAGATAGCTGCATAATTTTAGTATACATGATTCATAATGCAAAATAGATAGTGTGACAAACCCTTGTACTCAATAGGTCTATGTCCGCTGTAAATGTTTCCTCCGTCCAGAACCAGCATTATCCAAGACCCCTTAGCTCACCCAGTCACCTACTGTAACACAGTGTAGGGTGAAAAACAACATAAGACTCCTTTATTTCAGCACATGTTACCACAGATATTCAACTCCGAGACACTTCCCCCGACCCTTGAATTCAGGGCAGGGTAAACTGTCCAATCACAATAGACACACAGGTCAGATGTATTCAAACTTCTCATCGGTAAACAGTCTTATCAACAGGGAGAGATGTTGGAGGAATCCCTCCACAGCCAAATCAGACAGAGACAATAAAACAATGGAATACAGCCACACCCCAAACGATCTCAGCAAAAGAGTCCAACAGCATGAGACAACACACACTATCTACATATATACAACTTTGAGTCTGACTAGCACAGATCATAGTGGGATTCTCAGGCACCCTGTGCCCCTAATGGACACAGGGTGATTTACATATAAGAGAAAAAAAAACAATTATTGTAGTTATGAGCTTGTTTTTAAATTAATAATTGGGTTTTTAAATGCATCTAACATTAATTGAACATTTTTATTTCAGCCTGTTTACAGCTGGACTCAGGATAGGAAGGAATCTAGTAAGCCAATCAGGTTTTGGCACATTGCACATGTGCCGACCAGGGAAGCAGACTGATGACCTTGTCTGTGTTCTGCTACTCCTCCACTCCACTGTCAGTCCACCTGACCAATCAGTGTCAAAGGGGAGGTTGAAGACCTGGCTCTGCTATCTGGAGTGGATCACAGCAGCAGCTGCTGAACAAAATTACACATTTTTTGACATATAAAACAACTCTCATATACTGAATTGATTTCAGCGTAGTTTACCACTTGCTTAAATTCCAGGTTCCAAGTTAAAAGAGAAAAAAAAAACCTAAGCATACCTTGGACTGTAGGCTGCTTTGCTTGCACATTGTTTGCCTAAACATCTATTAGGTCTTAATTAAAAGAATGGTATTTTGAAGAGAGATAGATGACTGTGGGGCAGGTGAAATCACAGCTATGTAAACTTGTTGTTTTGAAAGGGAAAGGCAATGCCTCAGCTGCTCAGCATGAGATTTGAAAAAAAAACGTCTACTAATAAAAACAGCAGGACGATTCACAGCAGTGGACGGATCATCAGAGTATATTAAAAGGAAAAGCTAAAAACCTACCAGCACCACAACAGATCTTGGAGATATTGTACCATTCCAAAATGTGTGTATTCCTGTGTTCATTACCAGAGATGACTGTTGACCCTTGCTTTTGGTTATTTATTAATCTCAGCTGAGTCAGGCACTATCTTCATCTGCTGCATATTTGGCACATTTGTGTCATTTGTGGCCCCCTGGTACATCTTATGCACAGGCTTAGCGCTGATACTGAAAACTGGGATGAAAATTGACTGAAAGGCATAGGCTCATATATTGTGCATCTCAATAAGCATTCATATCTATAGTATTATGCGTTATACACAAGGATATAACAAAATACTCCTATCTATGCTGGATCCTTCTGCCAGCTGCTGGCAAAAAAAAACAAAGTGTAAAAAATGCTCATTTTGGCACATCATTATAATCTCTTACAGGCATATGGCATTTGCAAGCGTACAGTATAAGTGCAAACTTAGTCTACTGGTCAGAATATTCATTCCAGCCAGTGTAATAAATTTGCATGCAGTTATGTGCATTAATACACATTTATGCATGTTTATGTGTAAGTTATGCCAGTAAGCCCTTCTCCGAAATCAGGTTTGGAGCATTTATTATTATTTCGCTGAATGCTGTTCTACAATAAAAATCTAAATGCCACAATGTGTATGGGCACTTTAGCTGAAATAGTGCTAAGTTCAGAGGCATAAAAAAGAAATTGAAAAATGGCATTAAAAGTGGTGTTTTTTTTCTGCCTGAGTGCATAAGGTTTTACTGGTTTCTTATTTTTGACATCAGTCTATTTTTATAGGCTAAAATAAAATCAGTTTTAACCATAGAAAAGGAATGGTCTTTTTTTTTTTTGATGCATCACATTTAAGAAAAAATGCCAGACGAAATATTTTTAATGCCTGCAGCAGTTATCAAAGCTCGCCTTGGACAACGGTCAACTTCAGTTCCGCTCAACAAATTTTACATTACTCACAATGCGATCACATCCATAAGAAAACTCCGACCCAACAAAAATGAGAAATTTGCTCTTGCTTCTGGGAGATTGATTTTGAACATTTTAGGGCACATTCCATCCCTGCGTATTAAAATAATGCGGGTTTTGTCACATATTAACATGCGTTGTGTTAAGGCAGCCTATCTATTATGAAGGGGCTACCAACATACAGTCAAAAAAAAAAAGTGGATGTGCAGCTTTTTTCTAACCTGGTGCACCACAACTCATAATAATGCATTACTATATATTTTCAATGCATAGGAGCTGCAAGAATGGCACCACACATGCAAATACACGTAATGTGCGTTACATGCACTGCAGTACCATGCGCATGACCGTACCTCAGTGCAAAAGTGTGTTTTGACACTGAGGCCGGGTTCACATATGTGCAGCCACAATATGCAGCCTGGGGTCCGGTGCATTTCTGTTTACTGGTGCAGGTGCGATTCAGGTCCGAATTTATTCCTGAATTTGCACCGGGAACCTTAACCAAAAATGAACAGGACCCTTTATGAAACCACACCACGGCCGTTCCAGACATGTGTGAACCGGCTCTATTGAGAGGCGGTCACACTTGCATGTCATGCAAATTGGATGCAGTGAAAACGCATCCAATTCTCACATATGTGAACCCGGCCTTAATCTACAGTAAGTTGGTGGTGTGTTAGCATGCAATCAGAAAAAGAAATAGCTAGTGCACAAAAGTGGTCTTAAAGGGGTTGTAAACCCTCATGGTTTTTCACCTTAATGCATTTTGCATTTTATGCAGTAAGAAAAAAAAACTTCTGTGGCGCTGCAGCCGCCCCCCCCCCCCCCCGAGCCCCCGTTTTACTTACCAGACCCCGATCTTTCTCTGACTGGGAATGAGCACACCAGTTCTACCTGGTGTTTCATGTCCTGAATGGATAGATTGATATCAGCGCAGCCATTGGCTCCTGCTGCTGTCACTCAAATACAATGACAGTCCTGCATTCTGTGTGAATAGACACAGATGCGGGAATTGGGAGTGTGCCCGCACGGGTGTCCACTGTAGGAGAGCACTTCTCCAAGGTGGACATTCAATGCGGGGAGGAGCTGCCAGCGCTGCTGAGAGACCTCAGAAGAGGAGGACCGGGGCCACTCTGTGCAAAGCGAACTGCACAGGGGAGGCAAGAATGACATGTTTGTTTTTTTGTTTTTTTTTAAAACGAGGATTTACAACCACTGTAATGCAAATTTATTGGTGTTACCTATATCAGCTCCTGGGAGGCAAATTAATTGTCACATTGCTGCAGCTGATGAGCGTACAGTGACTTCACATTGATTGTACAAGACCAAATTTCAGTGGTGATACTAATACTATATCTGATATGCGGACATGTGATAGGATTTTATAAAATATAGAAAACGTGAATCTCTTACCATTTAGTACTGTTTTCCCTACTTTATTATCAAAAAGAACGAATCACCATATTTTGTGAATCTGCAATTACTGTATATGATTTGTTTTATGACTACTCATATTATACAATTATCTTATGTTCTTTGTTCTATAATTGCTATACATGGGATACATATTCTATGTATGTTACAAGAATTTCAATAAAAATGTATGGAAAAAAAATAAAGTTTGCCAGGGGGACCAGTACTAAAGTTCTGACCATTGGCTCAGCACTATTGCACTTCTGCTTAGGTAAGTAACCTGTTTGCTAAGCAACTGGGATGTCACTTGCTGCCTGAGGAATAGGAAGGATATCATAGACCTTCCCAGCAGCCAGGAAAATGTGTTGGCTCCTTGATAAAGAATGCATTGGATATAAACTATATAAAGTAACTTTTGACTGCTGCTACACTCTTCCAGTGTTTAGGATAAGAACAACCTCTGGCATGAATGCCGGCTGTTTTGTTTTATGCATTTCGCATGAAAAACCTTCAGATTTCCCTGTAGGAGTTGAAAAATGGAAATATCACATTTGACTCTTGCTGAATGTCTGTTGCTTTCCTCAATGAGATTAGTATTAGCATCTCAAAGGCTTTGCTGAAATCTGTGATAAAAATTGGAGCATGCTGGCTGCTCAGGCCTTGTCAAATGCAGTTTTTAGAAACGAACAATATATGCCAGTGTAAGGTCATTGATAGAGCGCCATTGATAAATGTATACATATTTTAGATAGTTTTGATCCACAACCATCGCTATATCATTATATAGTTTTTAAGCTGTTGTATAAAAATGTTACAGCCCACATTGCAAAATGACCATAATAACGTTTCTGTACAACAAAAATGTATTCTGTAGCACTTTACAGTCAGGTATACAATGCCCATTTATACAATAGTAATAACATTTATAAAGCTATGAGGGATATAAAAACTCAGAAGGAAATAGGGAATGTCACATAAGGTATATAAAATGAATATATTTTATGTAGTTACTTTATATGGTATGTGAGCACAGTGATTAGCACATTTTTGGAAAACTAGAGATCTTATATCGATGAGCAATAATAACTGAGGTCCTTATTTATTAACATGTTCTTACCAGAATTTGGAGTGATTTGTCCATACAGGGAGTCTCTGGGTTATGAACTCGTTAGGGACTTTCCTCCTGTTTGTAATCCGGAAATGTTCGTAAGTCGGCCGCGCATGTGCAGAACGACAATTATGGACTTTTTAGATGTTGCATCAAATGCTGTTCGGCGCATGCGCCGCAAATTACGGAAATTTTCAAAATTTTCTGAGGCTCCGTCTGGCCGCAAATGCGCAGAACGACAATTACGGACATTGCCAATGTTCCCTCGAATGCCGTTCGGCACATGCTTGGCAAATTACGGACAATTCTGACATTTTCCGAGGCTCCGTCTGCATGCGCAGAATGGCAGATTGTCCGCGCAGAACGGCAGGGGATCCCCGCAGCGCTCTGTTGGTAAGTAGGAGTGGTTCATAAGTCGGGCATTCTTAAGTCGGGGACCCCCTGTAAAAACCAACCATATTCAAACTATCATGGAAGCCTTGCATATACTTGGTGGTTGAGGGGATGTGAAGAAAATTCATACTGAGAACACATCAATACATCAGACTATTTAGTGAATTTAGTGAAAATTTGACTAATAAGCCAGAAGGAATATGAAAGAATATAACAAATCAATAAGTCAGAAAAGTAGATGGAGTAAAATGAAGAGTGTACACAGTGGGTGAAATAATATTTCTGAATAGATCTGAAATGAGTGCACTTGCAGTGCAAAGTGGATTTTCCTTTAGTAAATAACCTCCAGTGTGATAAAGTGGGGAAATGTATTTCACGGTAAAGGTGCAAGCTGGGAGAAGTCATCATAGAATAATGGGAGCTGGTAACAAAAGAGAATGATAGAATGAAACCATGTACAAATCCTAAAGCCCATTTCATTGTACAAACAGTGACCTGGTATGTAAGGTAGGTAGGTGCAAGATTATTGATGATCGTGTAGATGAGAAGTATACTGTAGATGAGAAAATGTGAGACTTTACTTCCCTGAAATCTCAGCATAAATGTGAATTTAGGACCTACTGATGAAGCCTGTTGAAAAGGTATGGTGGAAGATTTATCATTATTTTGGACTTTGTTTTGGACTTTATTATTAATTTATAGTTGTAATGAACCATGAATCAGACAGAGACAGAAAATGCAGTACAATCACACCTTTTAACCACTTCAGTACTGGGCACTTTCACCCCCTTCCTTCTCAGACCAATTTTCAGCTTTCAGCGCTGTCACACTTTGAATGACAATTGCGCAGTCAACACTGTAACACTGTACCCAAATGAAATTTTTACAATTTTTTTCACACAAATAGAGTTTTTTTTGGAGGTATTTAAACACTGCTGGGGTTTTTATTTTTTACGCTACAAATAAAAAAAGACTTTCTTAGTTTCTGTTATAAAATTTTGCAAATAAGTAATTTCTCTTGATACATTGTGACCAAAAATGATGCTGCTACATTTCTTTGGTAAAAATAACCCAAATCAGTGTTTATTTGGTGTTGGCAGTGATGGGGGACAGACAGATTTTTTTATTGGGACACAGAAATGTGTATAGGGACAGGGGTATATCAGTGGTGCTTGATGTACTTTGGAGGGTGATCTGTAACAGCTCTCTGTGTAAAATCACCCTCACACAGAGAGCTGTCACAGATCTGCAGATTCCCCCTCCCCCCCACACCGAGCTCTCATGAGCTCCGTGGGGAGACCTGTCACAGAGACACGAGTCTCTGTTTACATTGTGATGGCTGTGATCTGGAGGGCCAATCACATCGCCCATATCCCGATCTCTGCTCAGCTGGATCTTGTGATCAGAATGATCACAGGATAGAGCCGCAGCGCGCTTCGTGGCCATGCTGTGAGCAATTGTTCTGAGGGACGTTCCTGAATGTCCATTCAAAACAAGGAAAGGACCACCCGGCTGTTTATGTGCAGTGGCAGGGTGGGAAGTAGTTAATACAGTGGTAAAAATGGTACAAATAGTAAACAAAGTCAAAACATAGCCAGGGTTCGGTAATCAAAGTGGGTAGTCAGTGCAAGCCAGTAAATCAGATAGCCAGATATCAGCGTAGTCGGAGAGAGCAAACAGGATCAGGAACCAGAAGGGACATCAGCCAGTCAAGTCTTTAACAGGAACAAAGCAGAGAATCCCAGCTATGTTGACCAAGGCGAAGGCATGGGAGAAATGAACCAGGCAGTTTAAATAGCCAGAAGGGGCTAGCTGATGAGCAGGAAATTATCACCAGGTGAGGTACTGTGGAACAATGAGTGCTGGCAATTAACCGACAGCAGAGCACTGAGAAGGTAGGGCTGAAGATTTGTGGGTTGCACAGCAACTTTTGTTTTATTACTTCCTTTGATTTACTTGGTCTTTGACTGGATATATAGAAGGAATGTAGTCCAGGTGTCTAAGGAATGGAATGAAACCACTTTATGGTGCACAAAGCAATCTTTTGTTCAATTAGTAATCAATTTTTTTTTATTTATGTTTATATGTTTGATGATTTTGTGGTGTAAGAGGTAATCACATAGTGACTGCGCTAATTGACTATTACGTTTTAAATCAAAAGGATTGCTATCTTCAGAAGAATAACAGAAGGGGTAATGATGAATACTCCCAAAGCTTTCCTATGTGCCCTACGTAGTTATATATTTTTATTCAGCTGTAACTGCCTATGCTTATGCTTGTAGTTTCACAAATATCGGAGAGAAACAATCGCAAATTTAATTTGACACATTCCTCCATTTTTTTCAACAGTATACAGACATACCCCACTTTTAAGTACACAATGGGTAGTACATGTATAAAACTCATATGTCATTTGTCGCCATCTCTGAAAGTGACTAGAATAAGAAAAGCAGGGTAATCTTCTCATAAAAACAATTGCCTTAGAGGGTATTTCCGTCTCTTTAAAGTGTCTTGTCTCACTTGCTGTTGGGTCTACATGACAGCAAGTGAATGCAAATCTCTCCAATGGAACATATATGGTAAGCAGAAATTCCAACTATAGCTATAGTATACTACTATATACTACTATCTTGGACCAGCTTGGACCAATAAAACTTTGTATAGACCATACCTGTGGTATGAGGAAATTCAAAGCATTCTCTGAACGATGCCCATGCTGAACGGCGACCTTCTGTGTTCAGAATGTAGCAGGGCAGCCACACAGCTCAGAGCCTGGAAGCTAGTGGGGAATCACTGGAGCAGTGGTGTAAACGTCAGTGATTTCCAGATTCTAGAGAGATCCCACAGATATGGTATATATAAAAAAAATGCCATACCTGGAATTCTTTTTCGACTAAAGGCCTTCCTACACATGACTTGGTGGAGCAAATTAAGACTTCACTTTTATGAAGCATGCTAACACATAAAAACAATTAATGACCTACATTTACAACAGAAACTAGCTAGAAACATTTTTCTGAATGACCTAGGCCAGGGTGCAAACCCTGGTACTGGTGTCGCAAGAGGCACACAAAGCCTCTTTTTCCGGCATTCAACTCCCTCCCTATCAGCACTGCAGGGAGGTGTCAGTGAGACACTAATGCATTCCAATTTTAGAATTCCCCACACCATACCTGCACTGAGGGGGAGGCACTGCGCCCCCACACATTGTAAAAGATGGGAAACATTGTTAGGTTCTCTAACTTTGCTGTATCTGTGATAGTCAAATTTTGTAATGGAGAAGAGATTGGGTGCAGATCTGCTGGGGGGTCAGTCCTTGTTTCCAGGAGGAGGAGGAGGAGGACTGTCATTGGCCACTGCTAAAGCCAATCACAGTCCTGCTAGCCCCACCCACCATTTGGAGGAATATAACTCGCTTGGTTGCCACTACCAATCTCGGAAAGAAGGGATTTCACTGTAATTGCAAAAACCACAATCAGGTGACAGTTTGTGGAATTACCGTTGAGCTTCTAGGTCAGGGCCACTAGCAGACAAGGACAGCAGAGTACACGCCAAAGGTTCAGGGTCACAGGCAAACAGGGATAGTCTGGGACAAGCCAAAAGGTCAGGGTCACAAGCAGACAGGAATAGTGGGGAACACGCCAAGGTTGGTAACAGAGACAAACGAAGAGCACACAGCAAGCAGGAACCAGGAAGCCAAACGCACAATGAATACACAATGGTTGATTAGCACCGCTGGCTTGCAGTGCACAGGTTAATGATATGCTGGCTGCTCAGGCCTTGTCAGGGTCTGGGGAGGAGAGGTTATAAAAACAGCCAGGTGAGAGTGGCTGGCCTCTTAGTCTGAACACATGAGGAGAGGTATGCTGACAGAGAAAGATTACTGCATAACCATGACACACACTTTTTCTCAAAGGCAAAGGAGCAGGGGGGTACAGAAGTGGGGCAGATGTGCAGAGGAGAAAGGAGGTACATCGGTGGAACACATGAGCAGGGGCAGATGTGCAGGGGGTTACAGTGGTGGGGCAGATGTACTGGGGGTTACAGTGGTGGGGCAGATGAGCAGGGAGTTACAGTGGTGGGGCAGATGTGCAGGGTAGTACAGTGGTGGGGCAGCTGTGCAGGGAGTTACAGTGGTGGGGCAGATGAGCAGAGGGGAATTACAGTGGTGAAACAGATTTGCTGGGGGGGCAGTCACCTGAGTTGTGAAGTGCATGAATTGGGGCTGATCTGAGGTCTGGAGTTGCAGGAATTGGGGCTATCTGAGGCATGAGAGTGCTGGATGTTAATTTTTTACTTCTAAAGTAGTTTACAACATTTACTTTATAAAAAAAAATCCTTTTTCCTGATTGAGAGTGTGAAGTTGACTTTTTTTGTTATAAAATCGGCACAGTCAATTTCTTTGAAAACATTTTTTGGCACACTGTGCTTGAAAGGTTGCCTACCCCTGACCTAGGCCATTCAGCACAGGGGCTACGTGGTTATCAATTCCACCTGGTAATACTAGGGTTGTTGATTCTAATCCCAACTATGCCACAACCTGCCTGAAGTTTGCATGTCCTCTCTGTGCCTGCTTAGGTTTCCTCCCACACGCCAAAAACATGCTGGTAAGTTAAAGTGATTGTAACTCCATTTAGTCATTTACTGGCACTCACTTGTCTTCCGGAATGCAATGTCTCCAGTGCATCTGTTTAATAAAAACAATACAGTTCTATACTGTAATTCCTAGCGCCTCTCAGCGCTCACATGCTCACGTGCTCCCTCTCCCAATCTCACAGGTACAATGGGAGGGGCAGAGAATCCCCCGCTGGTGTTAGTCAGGAGGTGAGAGAGGCGGCTGGTCACGTATGCCGAGTAGCGCTAGGAAATACAGTGTAGAATGGCATTTTTGTTATAAAACAGATGCACTGGAGACATTGCATGCAGCTCCTTGAGGACAGGGACTGATATGAATGTACAATATACAGTACCTTTAAAGTGCAGTGTAAATTGACAGCACTATAATAAGTACTTGTTTTAAATTAACTTCCAAAGGGTTTTTTTATGGGTGGAATTCAGAATTCCTGACCTGTAGGTGCAAAAGGCCCAGGATTAGATGTTCCCGGTAGACATGTGCAAAACTAAAAAATAGTTTTGTTTCCTTTCATTTTGATTTGCCATTTAACCACTTAAGCAACGGACCATTTGGCTGGCCAAAGACTAGAGCACTTTTTGCGATTCTGCACTGCGTTGCTTTAAATGACTTAAATATTTTAGTTGACTAAATGAATACTATTTTAGTCTACTAAAATACGACTAAAACTAAATCAATTGAGATGACTAAAATGAGATGAAAAACTAAAATGGAATTTTAGTCAAAAGACTAAAATGGGACTAAAACTAAAATGCCATTTTAGTCAAAAGACTAAGACTAAAACTAAATTAAAATTTTACTTCAAAATTAACACTGGTCTGTAGTGCATGTTCATATCTAATAAGGTTCATACCTAATAACATATTAGGTTTCTCATTACAGCAGCATATAATGAGTTTGGAAATTGTAGAGGAATGTTAACTACGGCCGCGTACACACGGGCGGACTGTCTGACGGACTTGGTCCGCTGAAACGTGTTTCAGCGGACAGTCCGCTCGTGTGTGGGCTTCAGCGGACTTTTTCAGCGGACAGTCTGGTGGACTAAGTCTTTCGGAATTTCCCTAATATTGTCCGTCCAAACTTGGTTTCAGCGGACAGTCCGCTCGTGAGTAGGCAAGTTGGACGGACTAAGTATGGTGCATGCTCAGAAAGGATTTACACGGCCGAAGGTTGCATTGCAGTGTATTGGACGTCGTATTTCTAGTCCCGTCGTACGTGCTGTACACATCATCGCGCAAGTTTTCAGCGGACTGTCTGTTCATCGTGTGTGGTCAAGTCCGTTCATTCAAAAGTAGGACGGACTGTCTGTCGGATTGTCTGACGGACTTAGTTGGACGGACAGTCTGCCCGTGTGTACGCGGCCTAATGCATTACAATTTAATTACACCCATGAGATTTTAGACAACTAAAATTAGTTTTAGTCAACTAAAATGTACTGGAGATTTTAGTCGACTAAAATTTACTGGAGATTTAGTCGACTAAATAAAACTAAAACTAACACAATTGCAGAAGTCTAAAATGGGACTAAAACTAAAATGCCATTTTAGTCCTAAAACTAAGACTAAAGCTAAATCGAAATTCGTTGCCAAAAGTACACGTGATTCTGCCTGTATGTTCCCTATGCAAAACTCAAATTTCAGAAGACGATTATATTCTATTAGACAAATATTTTCTATTCTATTCTTTTCTATTATATTCTATTATATTCAAATCTATTTAAGTTTGAATTCATTCTATTTGAAATTCAAATTTCGGAAGATGGTTATGTTTTTTTGTAATTTATTTTATTCTATTGTTTTTTTCTATTCTTTTCCCTTCTTTTCTATTATTTTCCGTTCTGTTATTTTCTATTGTATTTTAATCTATTCTATTCAAATTCATTCCATTCAAATTCATTCTACTATAGTCAAATTTTGGAAGATGGTTATATTCTTTCCATTTTATTCTTTTCTATTGTATTTTTTTCTATTCTATTTTATTCTTTTTTCTCTTCTATTCTTTTATTTTCTATTCTTTTCCTTTAATTTCAATTCTACTTTATTGTATTCTTTTATTTTCTATTCTATTTTATTCTCTTTTACTCTATTCTTTTCTATTCTATTCTGTTCTATTCTTCTATTTTCTATTTTATTCTGTTCTCTTTTACTCTATTCAACTCTATTCCTTTATTTTCTATTCTATTTTCTTTCTTGGTTTCAAATTCGATTTCAAATTATTATTTTTTTTTTTCAAATTCGATTTGAATTAGAATTTCAAATTATATATTTTTTTCTCCAAATTCGATTTGAATTAGAATTTCATAAATTTTTTTCAGATTCGTTTACATTCATTACTATTGTAATTAGGAAATTCCGATCTAATGTCCAAATTTCTTTTTGTAAGGAAACAAATCACACATGTCTAATTTCTACTCACCGAGTTGCTACCAACCAGAAAGCCGAACGTTTACAGAAGGGTTTAGGGTTGGCGAGTATATTAAAGCAATGCTAAAAAAACAATCTGGACATCAAGGCTGTATTTCTTGCATATGCCGTATTTCTTTTTAAAAATACTCATGTTTATCTAGCTCTCACTTTCCTTTTAATAACTCTGGAGAAAATACAGTAATGTATCATCTGCTAGTACAGATGTAGCTAATTCAGTTGCTATGTACAAAGCACTTATAGGTACTTTAGTACATTCCGCAGGGGACCCAACTGATTTAATGCTGCACTGGATCTATACATTGATGGTTGAGATTAGCTTACTTCTACAGATAATGAAGAGTGGATTTAGTTTGCAGAAAAATTTCCTGTAAATTAGTACATCTGAATGATTTTCTAAGCACACAAGAAAACAGCTGGATAAGACTGTGCTTGTCACATTTTAAGTGTTCCTGGTAAAATAAGAACAGGTTGCTTTATTTGTCAATTATGCCTTGCCTGTATGATCACTCATTGAATTTAATGCTGCTACAATATGTTGTTACCACACAAGTATTTATTACTACAAATGTTATTACAGTGGTCCTCGTTTCATACCAAAAAAAGAGAACTAACAAAAATAACTAAAACTATAAATAACTATAACTACATTTCCCCGTTTGTAAAGGGATTATTGTAGTTAGAGTGGATTTAGCAAAGCCTGAGATTTAGGACCTATTGGTTTATATCCTATCTACTTTATAGACTAGCTTGAGTCTAATTTGAAGACCGTGGAGAAGCAGTAAATCACAATACCCATCAGCCAACACCAAATCCATTAGGGGCATTGATAGAATTGTGAAAGACCCAGGGCACCCTTTAGCACAGTTAGCAGAGGGATTGTGCAGCTTGCTTTTAGGTCTTTAATGATCACTACAAAGTCTAAACCTGGTCATAGATAATCAGACATGCAATCACAAACACTGTCCAACCAACTCACAATACCTTTTATCCCAGAATGAGCTCAACCTTCAATTTTCTTGAAAAGGAAAAAAAAAGAAAATCTTTTCCTGAGCATTAAAGCTCTCCCTTAGCTAAAACTTTTTTCTAGATTTACCGGCTGACACATAATAGAAAGTGATGGAAAATTGCTTCGATAAGGACAGCAAATGCAATAGCAGCAAAAACACCTTTTTTAACTACTTCAGGTCCAACCTGTAGCAGCTTTACTGCTACAGGGCGGCACTTGTGCACCAGATCACGTATATATACCTGATCTGGCTCTTCCAGGTAACATGCCGCCGGCAGCTTGCTACCGCTGTGATTAAACACACAACAGAAGCCCAATGGGAAGTACCGCAGACTCAATGTCCGACGATCATCAAGCAAAGAGGCAGAGTAACAATGCTAAGCCTTTGGAGTGAATCTACTAAAGCTGGAGAGTGTAACATCTGGTGCAGAAACCAATCAGTTTGCAGTTTTTTTTTTTGTCAAAGCTTAATTGAACATGCTAAAGTTATGCCCCATACACACTATCAGTTTTTCTGCTGAGTTTTTCCTTCAGATTTACCAAAACCATATAATAGTAGGTCAAACCTTATGAGTTTCAATTTGTATGCAATCAGACAGGCCCTTGCACTACATGTTTATTGTAAACCTGAAGAACTCAGCAGAAAAACGGATAGTGGGTGTGGGGCTTTAGAAGCTGATTGGCTACCATGCACAGCTGCACCAGATACTGATTACACCAGTTTTATCAACCCCATTGCAATTAGTAGGAGCCATGAGAGCCTGCCATGTGCGCTTCTTCATTTGGCAGCTAGGCTTACTGATGGACCTGACAGCAGCCCAATGACCAACTGGAGGAATGAATATGGCAGGCTGACAGTTAATTAACTAATTGTGAGCCAGTGGCCTAGAGTTTTAAGTCTGCAACATGAAGTGTTGTTACTGAAAGAATCTCCAGGTAATGTCATGGCTGACTATTGGGTCTTTCAGATAGGTAGCCCAATGGCCAACTGAAATGACAGGCTAACAATGGTGCTGCTAATTGTAAGGCAGTAGTTTAGTATGGTCAGCCTACAACAGGAAATGCTGTTACTGAAACAATCTTCGGGTAAAAATCTTTGCAACAGATTCACAAAAATATTTTTGTTTAAAAAAAGAAGTTCCGCAAGTGGATGTAAACCTTAATTTCTTTTTGTAATGAAGACTTCTACCTGGTACAGTAGAAGATGTCATCTGTGCCTAGTCTTGCCATGAAGAGTTAATCCAGCTCTGAGCAATTCTCTTGTCTTTTTGTAGTAAGATAAAAAAAATGACACAGATAAGTTTGTGCAGCCACTTCCCCCACTACTGTGACTAACATCTGATTTCTTTATCTCCTACACGGCTTGAGAGCTGAGAGTGAGTTACGATTCCAGCTTCACATCCCCCTCCTTTCTTCTCCAGCCCTCCCAGGATTGGCTGCTCCACACCTCAGCGTGACTGGACATGCTAAAGTCATGTGGTGCCTTTCCTGAGTTTTAAATGGATGCTACACATCATGGGGCATGATTAGTGTGACTGAAGTGTAGGAGAGTGTAGAGGTGAGTGGGGAGTCTTGTGATATCACAGCTCCACTCACTGAGCTCTGGCAAAGAGACCCACCCACTTATTCCAGAGTTTTGTGGGGCTCCTACTGCTGAAGGGGGTGGCATTTGCAAGGTAGGGATACATGCAGGAGGCATGCATGTATATGTATATATACATTAATACTGTGCAATTAGTTTATACTGGGTGAGTGTTGGGTTTACATCCACTATAATGTTTTCTGTTCCCCAGGGGGCAAAGTGTATGTTGTACTTTGTCAGATCTTTCTATGTGCTGTCTAAATCTAGATGTGAGGGTTGACTGGTAATGGACTGGGGGGATACCCTTGCCGTTTTTTTCAATGAGTTTTATCTATTTATTGGCGAGACCCGACAATACAATTACAGCCATGATCAGTTTTAAATCACTTTTTTTCCTTTAGGCTGCTTTCACACTGGGGCGTCGGCGGTAAAGCACAGCTATTTTTAGCGATGCTTTACTGTTGTTTTTGCAGAGGTTTTCTGCTGCTAGTGGGCACTTTTAACCCCCGCTAGAGACCGAAAAAGTGTTAAAACAACCCGCAAAGTGGCGGTTTGGCAGCACTGCCCATTCATTTCAATGGGCAGGGGTACTTTATACACTGCTCCTTCACTGCTCCAAAGATGCTGCTCGCAGGAGTTTTTTTAACGTCCTGCCAGCTCATCGCCTCAATGTGAAAGTCCTCTGGCTTTCACACTGAGACTGGAGGAGAGACATTTTTCAGGAACTTTACAGATGCTATTTTTAGCCCAAAAGGGCTTGAAAAATGCCTCAGTGTGAAAGGGGTCGTAGAAATGTAATTTTGCTGTGGTATTTTTCTAAACATGGGAAAACTGCGCCACTTTACAAGCATACTAAGGACACCCCCCAGGCACAATATTTAAAGGAATATTTCATTTTTATTGTTTCACTTTAAGCATTATTAAAATCACTGCTCCTGAAAAAATGGCCATTTTTAAAACTTTGTTTTACATTGATACATGTTCGCTGGGACAGGACCCAGGTTCCCAAACACTTTTTATGGCAATAAATTGCATATAAGCCTTTAGAATGAGCACTTGGTTTTTAACGTTACTGTCCCATAGAGTTTAACGGTGTTCTGCGGCTTTCGAATTTGCTGGGAATACCGCATAATGTCCGCTGTTCTGCGAACATGGGGAACGCCCGATGGTAGCAGTACCCCTGTAGAAGCCATTAATGATGATGATGATATCTGCAGCACAGATAATAATGATGGCAAGAGTTCTCCCTCATTTGTGCAGAGGATGCCAGCATACACAGAGCACAGTTTAAGCACATTAACACAAGAAGCAATCTAGAGCAATGTCTTTTTGTGATTTATTGCTAAATAACATAAATAATGGTGTCGGGTGCAGAGTATGGGATACTCCAGGTTGTAAAGTTCAGCAAGAGAACACTATTCTCTATGTTGCAATCCTCAGAAACAGATCATCTGCTAAACTTGAGAGACTAGTTCCCCCTACAACATAATAGGGAAGTAAAGAGGTAGCAAACCCCCAAGGAGAGGAACTACTTCGCCCAACAATCCCAATAGGACACAGTCACCAAGATATTATAATAAAGTCAGTACTCATGAGGCAGGGAGGCATCAGTGCCCTTTCAGCTTCTTCCAGATACCTTCTAGTGACGCTGTGCAGACTGGATCATTCGGGTGAAGTTTCAGAGTTTCCGAAATACTTTCAGGTGCAGACCCCCCAGCTCTACCACAACCAGGACCTTGATGAACATCAGCTTGAATCAGTAGCCAGCCCCACTCAGACTGGTGGAATCCCTTCAACAGCAATACCTTGCTGTTCTTAAGCTCATGGTATTTTACGTGTCTCTTGGCCACCTACTGGGCACAGCAATTGGCTGCAGCACAGTAAATATTACTGCTGTCCATTTGACTTGCCAAACATCCTATGTTCTAGAAGCCTCTACAAAGCAAAAAAATCCCCAAAAAATCAACAGTTGCTCCAATGATTACAGAGGAGCCAAAAACAATAAAATTCACCTAACATCCTAGCAGCCTATCCAGGAAAGTGTACAAACAGCACATTTTAATAACGTAAACTTCTAGTTTCAAAGGTTCCCTGCATTCTTGGTAGTTTAAGTGATTCTACAACAGTAGATATACCCACCAGGCTATTCATCAGTGGTACACAACCAGTGGGGAAAATTTACTGAAACCGAAGCACTCAGAATCTGGTGCAGCAGTGTATGCTTATAACTTTAGCATGTTTGTTTAAGTTTTGGCAATAAAACCTGGAAGCTGATTGGACTCTATTTAGAGTTGCACCCTCCAGCTTTAGTAAATAACCCCCAGTGGTCTAGGTCTCCACAGGCCGTTTGTTAGGTCTCAATATAATATGCTTTGTAACATTTTATTTCGGGAAATGCAATTGTTGGATTACTAGACCAATTGTCAAATCTAAATCATGGAGGGTCAGATCAATGTCACATGGAAAAAAAATACTGGTGTTACTGGTATGCAATTAGCTCTTCACTTTAAATGGGAAATTACAATGTGCAAGGGAATTCTCATGTAGTTTAATGCATAAGTTAAAACTCTGCTGACTTCCATCATCCAATTGTGCAAGCAAACAAGCAAACTACAAAAATGAATTACACTTCATTGGGTATTCTTTGCAGAGTAAATGTTCACCATATTCATTTAAGTGCAAAATTGCTAAATTAATAGCTTATTAGTCTATAATAAATTAAGCTCAATACATATGCCCTTGCAGTTAGATTGATTAAGGATTTTGTAACAATATTTTAAAAGTTTCTTCACGAGTTAAAGTAATATTAAAGTCTTGTATTTTTTTCTAAAATAAAAAAAATGTTTGCTCTGTGTAAGGATAATGCACAGAGCAGCCTCTTACCTCTTATTCTGGAGTCTAATTTCAGGCGCTGTCCACTTCTGCTCTCCTGTGTGTGCCCCCATAGCAATCCATATGTGCCCCCCCATAGCAATCCATGTGCTATGGGGCACATGTGCAAGTGTGCTCCTAAGTCAGGCTGTGTGTCTATAGACACATACAGTGCACCTCATAAACACCCCATACTCCCTCCTTATAGGATTTGACTGACAGCAGCAGAAGCTAATGAGAGCAAAACGAGACACCAGCCCTGCTATAAACAGGTATAGATTAAGAGAGGTGACAGGCAATTTTTTTTTTTTTTTGGGGGGGGGGCATCTAGTGCAGTTTTTTAATGTAATGCAGGGAATGCATTAAGGTAAACAAATAAAAATAAAAACCTTTTGACTGTAGAGCCATTTTGAACTCTTTCCACCTGCTTATCAGTGATATACAGTCTTCAACTTATTCACTTCCAACGAGCCAAAAACTGAAGACCAACTACTTAAATCACCCGACCTGACACAAACTATGTATTAGGGAAGGCATTGCTCAAGATATCCAAAAGCTCTCTAGCTCTTTGTCTTCAATGGAGTAAGTGGATTGGACAATATTAAGTTAGTATTAAGGCTTTTGAGTCTCTTGACTCTATAAGTTAATGAGCTAAGGGCTGGAATTCACTGAGCAGCTCCCCATTGTGAGTTTATAGAAAGATATTAACTCTTCCCTAAAGAAATGAGCTAAGGATGGGAATTCGCTGAGCAGCTCCCCAATGTGAGCTTAGAAAAAGATATTAACTATTTTCTATATATTTTTTTTATAATGTAGTCTGAGTAATATTTCCTTCTACAGCCTACTGTCCTGTACATGGCCCACCAATTTGCTTGCTGTAAAGAAGCAATTTAATCCTTTTTTTTTTTTTTTTTTACAGAAAGCTCTCCAATGTATGTCTTATGTTGTCCGCACAACTGGTATCATAAAAATAAATGTTTTTGTTAATGCATTACAATTCTTAGTTTCCATTCTGCTAAATGAGATGTTAATGCATGTTTACCTAACTTCAATATATTTTCCTATTATTTTCTTACACAGTGGAAAATTACCTGTTTCCATTTGGGAACAACAGTATTTGACTGCTTAAAGCTCTATTAAACCCAAAAGCAAACATTTGTTATATTGCGGCTTACCAATTCTTACATGTGAAGGCTGCATTTGTTTTATTTTTGGGGCTTTCTCTCTTCCATTTTCATATGCTGCCCTGGTCAGTAATGTCTGCTTTTAAAAATAGCAAGCTCTCTTCCAGATGTATCAGTTTACAGGGATGCAACAAACCATTTAACACGGTCAGGGGTGCCTACAACCTTCAATGGTCAGCATTTATTTATTCAAATGAAACCTTTGACCTAAAAGGAAAAAAAATGGTTTTCTGTAACTGATTATAAAGTGTGAGCTGAACGTTGGCTTTAATTTATTAGTTTATCTAAAGCTTCTTAATGCCGCTTACACACGATCAGTCATTCCGATAACAAAAACGTGGATTTTTGTTCGAAGGTTGTTGGCTCAAACTTGTCTTGCATACACATGGTCACACAAATGTTGGCCAACAATTCCAACTATGTGTATGTGGCATAAGACTCCTCTCCCTCCAGACTGACAATGAGGGCACTCTAATGCAGGAGGTGTGTTACTGGCCGGATCGTCAGGTTCAAACAGAGGGATATAAGCCTAAAAAACGAAAGAAAATTGATGCAGCTACCACATCCAATGATTGATAAGCTGCATTATATTATATTTTTGGTTTTGGGTTTCATACTACTTTAAAATAGACATTTGGGGTACATAAAAAAAATATTCTCACACATTCTCACACATTCCCCAGTCTAAGACCAAGAATTGAGCGAAATCACATGAATGCTCAGAATAGGGAACAGTGGCCTTCACTCACTGCTCTCTGCTCTGTTCCACCAGCGCTCACTAGAGCACCAAACAGAAGAGAGGGGACAGGTGGAACTCACTTCAGCTCTCCAAACCAACTGTCAATCAGTTAGCTGGGTGGATCCTGGCAATATGGTTGAGACCCTTCCAGAGCTCTGTGGCATCAGCTGATTGCAGGCAACATCCCATTATAAGCTGACTACGGGTCACAGGAGAACAAAAGTAGGTGCACTCCTGTAACCCACGACGGGACACTTTTCTTTTAACATATTAAATTAGATGTAAACTAGCGATGAGCTCAACGTTCAGTCTGAGCACATGTATGGCTGTTCAGGGATTTGTCGAAATGAGTTGTTGCTGAGCATCATATTTAGTAGCAGTATTTCCACTTCTACTATATAATGTATGACAAGTCCTTCCTGAAAATAGCTGCTAACAATGCTGCTGATGCCTGCACCCACCTCATTCTTAGCAACCAGTGATATCACCTGAGAGATCTTGCCCCCTTTGTTTACTTTTAGTGGCAGGGAGTCGGGAGATATTATCCCCATTGAGTCAGTGATAGGAATTTGACACGGTAGGTCTTTCAGTGGGTGTCTGAAGTCCTTCATTGGGATTAAAGTGGATCTGCTTCTCTGGATAACGTGCTTGATTATGAATGTACCTCATATGACTTTTTTTCATTTTTTTTAAATAAAGGACTTGTCAAAAACTGAGTAAGTATATTTATTTACTGTTCATTTTTGTTTATGTGTGAATGAGTAGGGGTACTCTGTACCCCTACTCCTTAACATAGAAAGGACTGGTATTTGATGGCCCCTTATTAATAATGCAGGGGTAAGGGACTTTGCCAGGGGTCCCACTGATAAGATATCCCCCATGTTGAGGGTATGTAGCCTGGTATGGTTCATCCCCTTTTCCTAGCCTGTCAGGCTGCTTGTTTGAATAAGATTGTGGTGTAGATTTTGGGGACATGTTTAGACTTTTGTTTGTGTATTGTTCCCTCTTAAAATAAATACCAGGCCCAAAGGGTATAAATTGGAGGAACCCCCACACTCTTTTTTTTTTGCATTGGGTCCTCCTGACATACATACACGATTCTTATTAAGAATAAAGATCTGGTATAGATGAAGGAAATTCCCAGTTGCTTTGTTTACAAAAAAGTAAGTGTTTAGAGGCTGTCATTTGCCAAAGATTAAAACAGTATTTTTTTTGTTTGAAAATGTCAGTTTTTTTGTAGTAGGTAGTATACATTGTAAACATGTTCCACTTCACCGGCAGGTTCAGGGCATTCCTCAGGAATGTTATTTAAAAGAACTTTGCAATTTTAATGTTGCACTAAAAACACTAAAAAAAATTGCTTCTCCCTGCAAAACTGATTATTTTTTTTCCTTTGGT
The DNA here is from genome assembly GCF_037356315.1 of Lithobates pipiens. Lineage (NCBI taxonomy): Eukaryota > Metazoa > Chordata > Amphibia > Anura > Ranidae > Lithobates > Lithobates pipiens. The sequence continues at coordinate 301,969,896 of NW_027507903.1, forward strand.
ACATATTTCCCAAGGCAGTGCCAAGCCCCCATGCCATTTGTTTGTCAACCTCTTGCCTATTATCCTCCTATTATGCTAGAAATTGGCCATTACAGTTTTTTTTTTTTTTGTTTTTTTGTTTTTAACACTAAGCTCCCATTGACTTCTGTGAGGTTTAGATTTGTCACCTGAGATTTAGTCATGGTCTGGGAACCCACTTCAAATTAAACCCAGGCTCATCCCTAATATAAACTAAAACTAAATTAAATTCAGTTAAAGCACATTAAAACACTGTACATTATAAACGCATGCCATTTTTTTACTAAAATATTGTTACTCTTTTTTTTGCAGCTTAGCACTGCTACTTTTCCAAACTCCTTTTAACTACTTCCTGTCTAAACACAGTGGCTTAAAAGAGAAGCATGAAATAAAAAAAGCATACTCAACTAAGTGGATGCAGCATCTGTCTGATATTACAACTGCCCCCCGCTGTCTTGACTAATGATTGTTCAGTTCTCAGTCGTCAGTGAGCAGAGAGCCTGTGACTGTCAGTCACCTCCCTGTGCTCTGCTTCTCCAGCATTCACCGGAGCACCAGTCTCTGCAGGGGATGAGAGCAGCTGGCTCAGGCTCCCAGTGATTTGCTGAGAGTCTTAAAGAGGAAGTAAACCCTGATGGGTTTACTTCCTCTTTCATGCCCTGCAAAGGCAAAGCATAATGGACTACTATGATTCGCATAGTAGCCCATTATGTGTCACTTACCTGACACAGGAGCCAGCGATGTCACCGCTGTTCCCTGTAGTCCGGCGCATCCATCTTTTCGGTGGGGTCTCGTAGCTCCGCCGCTGTCATTTGGCAGAGCCGCGATGACGTCACTCCCGCGCATGCGCGCGGGAGCCGACACGCGCGGCAGCTCCGTTGTTGGAAATGGCGCGCTCAGTGCGCCTGCACGCCGCTGTCTACGGCGCATGCGCCGTAGACAGCGGTGCCTGTCTTTGGGCAAATATCTCCTAAACCGTATAGGTTTAGGAGATATTTCTTGGACCTACAGGTAAGCCTTAATCTAGGCTTACCTGTAGGTCAAAGTGGTTTGTAAGGGTTTACAACCACTTTAAGCCTCATACACACGATCGGACTTTGTACAAAATTTCCCGTGAATTTTTGTACAAAGGGCGTCGGCCGTGAACATGTATTGCATACACACGGCAGGACTTTTTCAGCCAACTTTCACCAAATCACATGTTTTTTCTGCTCTTTATCATCACCGTTGGTCAACTTCTGCATTGTTGTCTGATCTTTTGCATTGGTTCTGAGCATGCGTGATTGTACAAAAGTCCTATGGTTTTCTGTACACACGATCGGACTTTGCTCCATTGGACTTTTGTTGCCGGAAAGTTTGTCCGTTCGCACAGCCAACAAAAGTCCGATAAAAACCAAAAAAGTTTGTCCGATGGAGCGTACAAATGGTTGGATGATGCTTAAAATAGCTAATTTGCATGTTTGTTGTCAAAAAGTCTGATCGTGTGTATGGGCCTTTAGACAGCTGCCGGTCAGGAATCTGGGTGGATCCAGACATTAATTAGCCTATATTTCAGACTTGGTGTTTAACATTATATATATATTTTTTCAGACACACTAGAGAATAAAATGGCAGTCGTTGCAATACTTTATGTTTCATAGTTTCATAGTTAGTAAGGTTGAATAAAGACACCAGTCCATCCTGAGCAAGTGTCTACAATTGTCCCCATCCTTGTACATTGCACACTCATATTGGTCCCTACCCTCAAGGAGCCCACAATCCAAGGTTCCCATTCATATACTAGGAGCCAATTTTGGACAGAAGCCAATTAACCTACCTGCATGTCTTTGGATTGTGGGAAGAAACCGGAGTACCTGGAGGAAACCCACGTAGGCACAGGGAGAACATGCAAACTCCAGGCAGGTAGTGGGATTTGAACCAGTGACCCTTCTTACTGCTAGGTGAGAGTGCTTACCACTACACTACTGTGCCGCTCTAAGTCACATCATATTTACGCAGCGTCTTACAAGCAGAATTTTTTTGGAAAAAATACACTTTTTTGAATAGAAAAATTAAACAGTAAAGTTAGTCCATTTTTTTCATATTGTGAAAAATAATGTTACGCCAAGTAAATTGATACCCAACATGTCACGCTTTAAAATTGCACCCACTAGTGGACTGGCGACAGACTTTGACCCTTAAAAATCTCCATAGGTGACGTTTAAAAATGTCTACAGGTTACCAGTTTTGAGTTACAAAGGAGGTCAAGTGCTAGAATTATTGCTCTCGCTCTAATGATTACAGCAATACCTCACATGTGTGTTTTGAACACAGTTTTCATATGCAGGCATGACTTACGTATAGATTCGCTTTGCACATGAGCTCAGTGGGACGGGGCTCTTTAATTTATTAATATTTTTCTTATTTATTTGGCTTTTTTTTTTTTTACACTGTCCTTTTAAAAAAAAAATTGGGCCACTTTTTTCCTATTACAAGGAATGTAAACCTCCATTGCAATAGAAATAAAACATGACAGGACCTCTTAAATGTGAGATGTGGGGTCAAAAACACCTCAGATCTTACATTTATATTGAAATGCAATAAATAAATAAATACATTTCCCCTTTAAGACCATTGGGCGGAAGTGACGTTTGACGTTGCTTCCGTCATCCAATGGTATGGAACCGAGCGGGGGCCATTTTTCCCTCACTCTGCATCCAGCCTTACAGGGGAAAAGACGTGATTGTCTCTGCCTCTACCGATGGCTCCGGTAAAAGGCGGAGACAAACGGAGCTCGTTGGGAGGGGGAGACCACTTTTATCTGAAAGATGACCATCCGCAGTTGAAGAGACTAATGGGGTTATGGCAGCTATATGCTGTCCTAAAGTGGTTAAAGTCATCTGGCAGCGGACTTTAGCCCATTATCAGCTGAACACAGATTACAGGAGTGCAAAACTAAGTGCAACAACTAACTCCTGTGACTCACTGAAGAAGTAGAGCCAAATGCGATGACTGCACCCTAGTACCCTGGGCTGGATTATTAATGGAAACGATGGTGGATCATGCCTGCAAAATGCTTGTTGGCAGAGCTGCTAGTGATCTCCACCGGAGTAACAATGCATTGAACAACAGGAACAGTATGGGTATGCTGTCCCTTCAGAGCGCATGCGCTGGTGATGTCACTGACTGCAAGTTTAGGAGATATTTACTGTACCCACAGGCAAGCCTTATTATAGGCTTACCTGAAGGTACAAGTTAAAAAAAAAGACTTTACTACCACTTTAAAGCCTATATGAGCTATTAGGGATTGAGTTTATAATTACTTTCAAGAGACCCCCTGTAGAGCATATTTATGAAAGCATAAAAATACCAGAAGTTTATTACTGAACACTATTTATATTATTATACTATTTGTACTATTGTATAAATACTTCACTGACTCAACAAAATCTTACTTTTTTTGTTCCAGTAGAGGTAGATTCTCTGACCCAGTACTGAACCTGACAGGCACTCTGTAAAGGAGGCTAATGTCACATTTGACAATGTCACTGTACCATAATGATTTGCTTGTTTGCTTTACTAAACTGCTAATGTCACAATCCATTAAACAGAATTGAACAAATACCACACAGTCTTCTATGTTTCATTCTAATGGATAAGATACCCTTTGTTACAATAAGTGCTGCCGTTTAAAAACGGGTCTCCGAATTTTTGGCACAAATGTATGCTATAAAATGAAGTGCCATTTTTACTTCTTTCCCTAGATATTTACAGGTGTTTTACCAGCACTATTAATTAGAATATTACAGTTTTTTTCCATTTTAAGTGTTTTCCTACAGGCAAGTATGGTTTGTAATAAAAGCTAACTTCTTTAATATTTAAAACTCATAATGCAACTTGTACAATTTAAAATGAGAGTTCCTGTTAAGTAAAGCTGACTAATAAATAACTTCTTGAGGCTGGGTTCATACATGTCCGGCTGTGTTTTGCAGTCTGGAGTCCAGTGCGGTTCTGTTGACTGGTTCAGGTGCGATTCAGGTGCGACATTTTTGCCTGAACTTGCACCTGAACCAGACCCAAAAACCCTTTTCAAAACCACACCACGCCCACCCTGGACATGTGTGAACCGGCTCAATTAAGAACAGGTCACATTCACGTTATGCAAATTGGTTATAACCGCATACAATTTGCATATATGTAAACTTAGCCTAATGATGTTGGAGACTGGGAGGTTAGTTAACATCCCTTTTCCCTTCCCCCCATCCCAACCGATCCATCACCCCCCCCTCAATCCACCCCCCTTCTTCTTTTTTTTTTTATCTACCACCCCCCCTTCTTGAGTGCACAACCCAATCCACTCACTATATCGATCCCTAGATCCATCAGAACTCTATCCCATCTAACAACAATTTTCAACCGTTTTTGGTCCTGTAGCTGTTAGAAGGATTTTCTCACAGTTGGTAATTTCCCCACAAGCAAGCAAACCCCCGATTGTATCTACAAAACACACTCAAACATATATTAGCACTACGTAGAAGAACTGATACTGGGATAAGTATTACCATCTAGTGAAATAATTACGAACGATCCTCATGTGTTCTTCATAGCGCACTCTATTGACTTAAGCTAGAACTTTTTCACTACAACATCACCAATTAATGCTGTTCAACACTGCTGTTAAACATATTGTACTGGATATTACTGTCTCTGGCATTTTGTTAAAATGCAATGTAAACCAGATTTTTACTTCCCAATAAAAATCTATGAAAAAAGTAGCCTTAGGGCCCATTCAAACTTTGTCATACTAGTGTGTTGTGTTAATACAGGTGTTTTTTCATGCGTTAAGGTGCAATGTGTTGAGGCAGCCTATTCAAATAAATAGTCTGGCAATGCACCTAATCATCCATAAAAAACTGACATGTATTTTTGGCAACACATCACACCACATTGCACAGTACAGGCATACCCCACTTTTAAGTACACAATGGGGGTTTATTTACTAAAGCGGGAAAGTGCAAAATCAGGCTCACTTCTGCATAGAAACCAATGAGCTTCCAGGTTTTATTACCAAAGCTTAACTGAACAAGCTGGGTTTAGATGCTCATTGGGTTCTATGTAGAAATAAGCCTGATTTTGCACTTTCCAGCTTTAGTAAATAAACCCCATTGTGTACTTAAACGTGGGGTATGCCTGTAGTGCATTACTGTGCATTGGTGCCCTTCAACGCAGGTGCATTGGATCTGAGTTGCTTTAGCGCAATGGGGTGCCATTCAAAACATATTGTGCGTTAACGTGACACACTACCATGACACACTGCACAGGCCCCCAATCTACAATATAGATATTTACAAAACAACATAAAAAAATTATATAGATTTTCTGGTGAATACACTAGAACAGGTGTTTTTTTCTTTAGGTCCATTAATGATAAAATCCCAAATTTAAAACAAATGAAAAAAAGAAGGAAAGAAAAAGATCCTACAAAAAAGGAAAAAAAATGGATGTACGGTATGTCTGTAGGTATGTACGATTAAGCAAAAAAACTACTTGCAGGTGCCACAAAATATTTGTGGCCAATCAAATTTCACAGCAAAATATGTTTGGAACAACGTGTGTCAGAGCCGTCAGTGCACACAGAAGGATTTTTTGTGAAAAGCGGGACTGTTTTTCTCATGCGCCTAGATGCATTTGATTTACCAAAAAACATAATATATGCGGTAAAAGGCGTTGTGAATCCATCCTAAAACAATTTGTATACCAAGTGTACCAAGATGTAAGCATGCCACAACCAAGCCAAAAAAGTAAGCACCAGCAGCTGTTCCCATATCTGATTGCTCATACGGGTAACACAATAAGCTTTTTCTAAATACAGCAAATGTGGCATTTAATGAATCAATGAATAAACTGCTCATTCAACGTAGTACATTTCCCCAAAGTTGTGTTCTTAC